>NC_134361.1:8036604-8304210 GCF_048569485.1 Anomaloglossus baeobatrachus
TGCTCTCCTATTGTACATTGCACCCTAAGCCGTCCTGGAGCCCCCGCTGCTCTTCTATTGTACATTGCACCCTGAACCGTCCTGGAGCCCCCGCTGCTCTCCTATTGTACATTGCACCCTGAGCCGTCCTGGAGCCCCCGCTGCTCTCCTATTGTACATTGCACCCTAAGCCGTCCTGGAGCCCCCGCTGCTCTTCTATTGTACATTGCACCCTGAACCGTCCTGGAGCCCCCGCTGCTCTCCTATTGTACATTGCACCCTGAGCCGTCCTGGAGCCCCCGCTGCTCTCCTATTGTACATTGCACCCTAAGCCGTCCTGGAGCCCCCGCTGCTCTTCTATTGTACATTGCACCCTGAACCGTCCTGGAGCCCCCGCTGCTCCCCTATTGTACTTTGCACCCTGAACCGTCCTCGAGCCCCCGCTGCTCTCCTATTATACAATGTACCCTGAGCCATCCTGGAGCCTCTGCTGCTCTCCTATTGTACATTGCACCCTGAGCCGTCCTGGAGCCCCCGCTGCTCTCCCATTGTACATTGCACCCTGAGCCGTCCTGGAGCCCCCGCTGCTCTCCTATTGTACATTGCACCCTGAGCCGTCCTGGAGCCCCCGCTGCTCTCCTATTGTACATTGCACCCTGAGCCGTCCTGGAGCCCCCGCTGCTCTCCCATTGTACATTGCACCCTGAACCGTCCTGGAGCCCCCGCTGCTCTCCCATTGTACATTGTACCCTGAGCCGTCCTGGAGCCCCCGCTGCTCTCCTATTGTACATTGCACCCTGAGCCGTCCTGGAGCCCCCGCTGCTCTCCCATTGTACATTGCACCCTGATCCGTCCTGGAGCCCCCGCTGCTCTCCTATTGTACATTGCACCCTGAACCGTCCTGGAGCCCCCGCTGCTCTCCTATTGTACATTGCACCCTGAGCCGTCCTGGAGCCCCCGCTGCTCTCCCATTGTACATTGCACCCTGAGCCGTCCTGGAGCCCCCGCTGCTCTCCCATTGTACATTGTACCCTGAGCCGTCCTGGAGTCCCCGCTGATCTCCTATTGTACATTGCACCCTGAGCCGTCCTGGAGCCCCCGTTGCTCTCCCATTGTACATTGTACCCTGAGCCGTCCTGGAGCCCCCGCTGATCTCCTATTGTACATTGCACCCTGAGCCGTCCTGGAGCCCCCGCTGATCTCCTATTGTACATTGCACCCTGAGCCGTCCTGGAGCCCCCGTTGCTCTCCCATTGTACATTGCTCCCTGAGCCGTCCTGGAGCCCCCGCTGCTCTCCTATTGTACATTGCACCCTGAGCCATCCTGAAGCCCCCGCTGCTCTCCTATTGTACATTGCACCCTGAGCCGTCCTGGAGCCTCTGCTGCTCTCCTATTGTACATTGCACCCTGAGCCGTCCTGGAGCCCCCGCTGCTCTCCTATTGTACATTGCACCCTGAACCGTCCTGGAGCCCCCGCTGCTCTCCCATTGTACATTGCACCCTGAGCCGTCCTGGAGCCCCCGCTGCTCTCCTATTGTACATTGCACCCTGAACCGTCCTGGAGCCCCCGCTGCTCTCCTATTGTACATTGCACCCTGAGCCGTCCTGGAGCCCCCGCTGCTCTCCTATTGTACATTGCACCCTGAGCCATCCTGAAGCCCCCGCTGCTCTCCCATTGTACATTGCACCCTGAGCCGTCCTGGAGCCCCCGCTGCTCTCCTATTGTACATTGCACCCTGAACCGTCCTGGAGCCCCCGCTGCTCTCCTATTGTACATTGCACCCTGAGCCGTCCTGGAGCCCCCGCTGCTCTCCTATTGTACATTGCACCCTGAACCATCCTGGAGCCCCCGCTGCTCTCCTATTGTACATTGCACCCTGAGCCATCCTGGAGCCCCCGCTGCTCTCCCATTGTACATTGCACCCTGAGCCGTCCTGGAGCCCCCGCTGCTCTCCTATTGTACATTGCACCCTGAACCATCCTGGAGCCCCCGCTGCTCTCCCATTGTACATTGCACCCTGAGCCGTCCTGGAGCCCCCGCTGCCCTCCCATTGTACATTGCACCCTGAGCCGTCCTGGAGCCTCTGCTGCTCTCCTATTGTACATTGCACCCTGAACCGTCCTGGAGCCCCCGCTGCTCTCCCATTGTACATTGCACCCTGAGCCATCCTGGAGCCCCCGCTGCTCTCCCATTGTACATTGCACCCTGAGCCATCCTGGAGCCCCCGCTGCTCTCCCATTGTACATTGCACCCTGAGCCGTCCTGGAGCCCCCGCTGCTCTCCTATTATACATTGCACCCTGAGCCGTCCTGGAGCCCCCGCTGCTCTCCTATTGTACATTGCACCCTGAGCCATCCTGGAGCCCCCGCTGCTCTCCCATTGTACATTGCACCCTGAGCCATCCTGGAGCCCCCGCTGCTCTCCCATTGTACATTGCACCCTGAGCCATCCTGGAGCCTCTGCTGCTCTCCCATTGTACATTGCACCCTGAGCCGTCCTGGAGCCCCCGCTGATCTCCTATTGTACATTGTACCCTGAGCCGTCCTGGAGCCCCCGCTGCTCTCCTATTGTACATTGCACCCTGAACCGTCCTGGAGCCCCCGCTGCTCTCCTATTGTACATTGCACCCTGAGCCGTCCTGGAGACCCCGCTGCTCTCCTATTGTACATTGCACCCTGAACCGTCCTGGAGCCCCCGCTGCTCTCCTATTGTACATTGCACCCTGAGCCATCCTGGAGCCCCCGCTGCTCTCCCATTGTACATTGCACCCTGAGCCGTCCTGGAGCCCCCGCTGCTCTCCCATTGTACATTGCACCCTGAGCCGTCCTGGAGCCCCCGCTGCTCTCCCATTGTACATTGCACCCTGAGCCGTCCTGGAGCCCCCGCTGCTCTCCTATTGTACATTGTACCCTGAGCCGTCCTGGAGCCCCCGCTGCTCCCCTATTGTACATTGCACCCTGAGCCGTCCTGGAGCCCCCGCTGCTCTCCCATTGTACATTGCACCCTGATCCGTCCTGGAGCCCCCGCTGCTCTCCTATTGTACATTGCACCCTGAGCCGTCCTGGAGCCCCCGCTGCTCTCCTATTGTACATTGCACCCTGAGCCGTCCTGGAGCCCCCGCTGCTCTCCTATTGTACATTGCACCGTGAGCCGTCCTGGAGCCCACGCTGCTGTCCTATTGTACATTGCACCCTGAGCCGTCCTGGAGCCCCTGCTGCTGTCCTATTGTACATTGCACCCTGAGCCGTCCTGGAGCCCCCGCTGCTGTCCTATTGTACATTGCACCCTGAGCCGTCCTGGAGCCCCCGCTGCTGTCCTATTGTACATTGCACCCTGAGCCGTCCTGGAGCCCCCGCTGCTCTCCTATTGTACATTGCACCCTGAACCGTCCTGGGGCCCCCGCTGCTCTCCTATTGTACATTGCACCCTGAGCCGTCCTGGAGCCCCCGCTGCCCTCCTATTGTACATTGCACCCTGAACCGTCCTGGAGCCCCCGCTGCTCTCCTATTGTACATTGCACCCTGAGCCGTCCTGGAGCCCCCGCTGCTCTCCTATTGTACATTGCACCCTGAACCGTCCTGGAGCCCCCGCTGCCCTCCTATTGTACATTGCACCCTGAGCCGTCCTGGAGCCCCCGCTGCTCTCCTATTGTACATTGCACCCTGAACCGTCCTGGAGCCCCCGCTGCTCTCCTATTGTACATTGCACCCTGAACCATCCTGGAGCCCCTGCTGCTCTCCCATTGTACATTGCACCCTGAGCCGTCCTGGAGCCTCTGTTGCTCTCCTATTTACATTGCACCCTGAGCCGTCCTGGAGCCTCTGTTGCTCTCCTATTTACATTGCACCCTGAGCCGTCCTGGAGCCTCTGTTGCTCTCCTATTTACATTGCACCCTGAGCCGTCCTGGAGCCTCTGTTGCTTTCCTACTGTACATTGTGCTCAAGAAAAATGGGGACGAGATTGTATTGATTCACCTCCAGTCCCTTTAGCCGCCAACAGCTGATAGTAGAACATGCTGCTGATAGGCGGCCTCTCTCCGCACCTACACATCTGCCCTTCACTAAATCTGAACATTCACATCGATGGCAAGAGACGAAATAAAACTTATTTAATATAATAACACTGATAAAAATAAAGGCGCCACCTCGTGCACCACTTCCCAGACATACTGCAAAGTACAAGACTGGATGATAATTGCAGAACTAGCCCACCAGGAGCTTTGGAGAGCTGGGTGACAACACTGCAGGCCCCATAGAGATGATTGCTCCGCTTTCCCAGAAACAGAAAACTTCACAACAGATTCAATAATGATTTCTGTTTATTCCGGGAAGTGTCCTCTAATTAATATGATCTGTACAAACAGCGATTTGATGGAATTCATCAGAACCTCTCATTGTCTTCTCCTGAGGTCAGAATACATTTGTCATGAATGAACCCGGCATCTCCAGGGACCTCCACAAATCATCGCCTTCATTACGAGCTGATTGAGTCTCATTGTGTAATTATTTCCCCTCATAATCTCAGCCATTGTAAGGATGTAATAGAGGAAACAATGGGCACTCGGAACTTGGAGCGCCGTATTGTGCAGCCAATTGTAACACTCTACACTTGTCTCATCACCGTCCGATACATTGTAACCCTCTACACTTGTCTCATCACCGTCCGATACATTGTAACCCTCTACACTTGTCTCATCGCCGTCCGATACATTGTAACACTCTACACTTGTCTCATCACCGTCCGATACATTGTAACCCTCTACACTTGTCTCATCACCGTCCGATACATTGTAACCCTCTACACTTGTCTCATCACCGTCCGATACATTGTAACACTCTACACTTGTCTCATCACCGTCCGATACATTGTAACCCTCTACACTTGTCTCATCGCCGTCCGATACATTGTAACACTCTACACTTGTCTCATTACCGTCCGATACATTGTAACCCTCTACACTTGTCTCATCGCCGTCCGATACATTGTAACACTCTACACTTGTCTCATCACCATCCGATACATTGTAACACTCTACACTTGTCTCATCACCGTCTGATACATTGTAACACTCTACACTTGTCTCATCACCGTCCGATACATTGTAACACTCTACACTTGTCTCATCACCGTCTGATACATTGTAACACTCTACACTTGTCTCATCACCGTCCGATACATTGTAACACTCTACACTTGTCTCATCACCGTCTGATACATTGTAACACTCTACACTTGTCTCATCACCGTCTGATACATTGTAACACTCTACACTTGTCTCATCACCGTCTGATACATTGTAACACTCTACACTTGTCTCATCACCGTCCGATACATTGTAACACTCTACACTTGTCTCATCACCGTCTAATACATTGTAACCCTCTACACTTGTCTCATCACTGTCCGATACATTGTAACCCTCTACACTTGTCTCATCACCGTCCGATACATTGTAACCCTCTACACTTGTCTCATCGCCGTCCGATACATTGTAACCCTCTACACTTGTCTCATCGCCGTCCGATACATTGTAACCCTCTACACTTGTCTCATCACCGTCCGATACATTGTAACACTCTACACTTGTCTCATCACCGTCCGATACATTGTAACCCTCTACACTTGTCTCATCGCCGTCCGATACATTGTAACACTCTACACTTGTCTCATCACCGTCTGATACATTGTAACACTCTACACTTGTCTCATCACCGTCTAATACATTGTAACTCTCTACACTTGTCTCATCACTGTCCGATACATTGTAACACTCTACACTTGTCTCATCACCGTCTAATACATTGTAACCCTCTACACTTGTCTCATCACCGTCTGATACATTGTAACCCTCTACACTTGTCTCATCACCGTCTGATACATTGTAACACTCTACACTTGTCTCATCACCGTCCGATACATTGTAACACTCTACACTTGTCTCATCACTGTCTGATACATTGTAACACTCTGCACTTGTCTCATCACCGTCCGATACATTGTAACACTCTACACTTGTCTCATCACCGTCTGATACATTGTAACACTCTACACTTGTCTCATCACCGTCCGATACATTGTAACCCTCTACACTTGTCTCATCACCGTCTGATACATTGTAACACTCTACACTTGTCTCATCACCGTCTGATACATTGTAACACTCTACACTTGTCTCATCATCGTCTGATACATTGTAACCCTTCGTCTGATACATTGTAACACTCTACACTTGTCTCATCATCGTCTGATACATTGTAACACTCTACACTTGTCTCATCATCGTCTGATACATTGTAACACTCTACACTTGTCTCATCACCGTCTGATACATTGTAACACTCTACACTTGTCTCATCATCGTCTGATACATTGTAACCCTTCGTCTGATACATTGTAACACTCTACACTTGTCTCATCATCGTCTGATACATTGTAACACTCTACACTTGTCTCATCATCGTCTGATACATTGTAACACTCTACACTTGTCTCATCACCGTCCGATACATTGTAACACTCTACACTTGTCTCATCACTGTCCGATACATTGTAACACTCTACACTTGTCTCATCACCGTCTGATACATTGTAACCCTCTACACTTGTCTCATCGCCGTCTGATACATTGTAACCCTCTACACTTGTCTCATCACTGTCCGATACATTGTAACCCTCTACACTTGTCTCATCACTGTCTGATACATTGTAACCCTCTACACTTGTCTCATCACTCTCCGATACATTGTAACCCTCTACACTTGTCTCATCACTGTCTGATACATTGTAACACTCTACACTTGTCTCATCACCGTCCGATACATTGTAACACTCTACACTTGTCTCATCACCGTCTGATACATTGTAACACTCTACACTTGTCTCATCACCGTCTGATACATTGTAACACTCTACTCTTGTCTCATCACCGTCCGATACATTGTAACCCTCTACACTTGTCTCATCACCGTCTGATACATTGTAACACTTTACACTTGTCTCATCACCGTCTGATACATTGTAACACTCTACACTTGTCTCATCGCCGTCCGATACATTGTAACACTCTACACTTGTCTCATCACCGTCCGATACATTGTAACACTCTACACTTGTCTCATCACCGTCTGATACATTGTAACACTCTACACTTGTCTCCTCACTGTCAGATACATTATAACACTCTACACTTGTCTCATCCCCGTCCAATACATTGTAACACTCTACACTTGTCTCCTCACCGTCTGATACATTGTAACACTCTACACTTGTCTCATCACCGTCTGATACATTGTAACACTCTACACTTGTCTCATCAGCGTCTGATACATTGTAACACTCTACACTTGTCTCATCACCGTCTGATACATTGTAACACTCTACACTTGTCTCATCACCGTCCAATACATTATAACACTCTACACTTGTCTCATCACCGTCTGATACATTGTAACACTCTACACTTGTCTCATCACCGTCTGATACATTATAACACTCTACACTTGTCTCATCACCGTCTGATACATTGTAACACTCTACACTTGTCTCATCACCGTCTGATACATTATAACCCTCTACACTTGTCTCATCACCGTCTGATACATTGTAACACTCTACACTTGTCTCATCACCGTCTGATACATTATAACACTCTACACTTGTCTCATCACCGTCTGATACATTGTAACACTCTACACTTGTCTCATCACCGTCTGATACATTATAACACTCTACACTTGTCTCATCACCGTCTGATACATTGTAACACTCTACACTTGTCTCATCACCGTCTGATACATTGTAACACTCTACACTTGTCTCATCACCATCTGATACATTGTAACGCTCTGCACTTGTCTCATCGTCGTCCGATACATTGTAACACTCTACACTTGTCTCATCACCGTCTGATACATTGTAACGCTCTGCACTTGTCTCATCGTCGTCCGATACATTGTAACACTCTACACTTGTCTCATCACCGTCTGATACATTGTAACACTCTACACTTGTCTCATCACCGTCTGATACATTGTAACACTCTACACTTGTCTCATCACCGTCTGATACATTGTAACACTCTACACTTGTCTCATCACCGTCCGATACATTGTAACACTCTACACTTGTCTCATCACCGTCTAATACATTGTAACCCTCTACACTTGTCTCATCACTGTCCGATACATTGTAACCCTCTACACTTGTCTCATCACCGTCCGATACATTGTAACCCTCTACACTTGTCTCATCGCCGTCCGATACATTGTAACCCTCTACACTTGTCTCATCGCCGTCAGATACATTGTAACCCTCTACACTTGTCTCATCACCGTCCGATACATTGTAACACTCTACACTTGTCTCATCACCGTCCGATACATTGTAACCCTCTACACTTGTCTCATCGCCGTCCGATACATTGTAACACTCTACACTTGTCTCATCACCGTCTGATACATTGTAACACTCTACACTTGTCTCATCACCGTCTAATACATTGTAACTCTCTACACTTGTCTCATCACTGTCCGATACATTGTAACACTCTACACTTGTCTCATCACCGTCTAATACATTGTAACCCTCTACACTTGTCTCATCACCGTCTGATACATTGTAACCCTCTACACTTGTCTCATCACCGTCTGATACATTGTAACACTCTACACTTGTCTCATCACCGTCCGATACATTGTAACACTCTACACTTGTCTCATCACCGTCTGATACATTGTAACACTCTACACTTGTCTCATCACCGTCCGATACATTGTAACCCTCTACACTTGTCTCATCACCGTCTGATACATTGTAACACTCTACACTTGTCTCATCACCGTCTGATACATTGTAACACTCTACACTTGTCTCATCATCGTCTGATACATTGTAACCCTTCGTCTGATACATTGTAACACTCTACACTTGTCTCATCATCGTCTGATACATTGTAACACTCTACACTTGTCTCATCATCGTCTGATACATTGTAACACTCTACACTTGTCTCATCACCGTCTGATACATTGTAACACTCTACACTTGTCTCATCATCGTCTGATACATTGTAACCCTTCGTCTGATACATTGTAACACTCTACACTTGTCTCATCATCGTCTGATACATTGTAACACTCTACACTTGTCTCATCATCGTCTGATACATTGTAACACTCTACACTTGTCTCATCACCGTCCGATACATTGTAACACTCTACACTTGTCTCATCACTGTCCGATACATTGTAACACTCTACACTTGTCTCATCACCGTCTGATACATTGTAACCCTCTACACTTGTCTCATCGCCGTCTGATACATTGTAACCCTCTACACTTGTCTCATCACTGTCCGATACATTGTAACCCTCTACACTTGTCTCATCACTCTCCGATACATTGTAACCCTCTACACTTGTCTCATCACTGTCTGATACATTGTAACACTCTACACTTGTCTCATCACCGTCCGATACATTGTAACACTCTACACTTGTCTCATCACCGTCTGATACATTGTAACACTCTACACTTGTCTCATCACCGTCTGATACATTGTAACACTCTACTCTTGTCTCATCACCGTCCGATACATTGTAACCCTCTACACTTGTCTCATCACCGTCTGATACATTGTAACACTTTACACTTGTCTCATCACCGTCTGATACATTGTAACACTCTACACTTGTCTCATCGCCGTCCGATACATTGTAACACTCTACACTTGTCTCATCACCGTCCGATACATTGTAACACTCTACACTTGTCTCATCACCGTCTGATACATTGTAACACTCTACACTTGTCTCCTCACTGTCAGATACATTATAACACTCTACACTTGTCTCATCCCCGTCCAATACATTGTAACACTCTACACTTGTCTCCTCACCGTCTGATACATTGTAACACTCTACACTTGTCTCATCACCGTCTGATACATTGTAACACTCTACACTTGTCTCATCAGCGTCTGATACATTGTAACACTCTACACTTGTCTCATCACCGTCTGATACATTGTAACACTCTACACTTGTCTCATCACCGTCCAATACATTATAACACTCTACACTTGTCTCATCACCGTCTGATACATTGTAACACTCTACACTTGTCTCATCACCGTCTGATACATTATAACACTCTACACTTGTCTCATCACCGTCTGATACATTGTAACACTCTACACTTGTCTCATCACCGTCTGATACATTATAACACTCTACACTTGTCTCATCACCGTCTGATATATTGTAACACTCTACACTTGTCTCATCACCGTCTGATACATTATAACACTCTACACTTGTCTCATCACCGTCTGATACATTGTAACACTCTACACTTGTCTCATCACCGTCTGATACATTGTAACACTCTACTCTTGTCTCATCACCGTCCGATACATTGTAACCCTCTACACTTGTCTCATCACCGTCTGATACATTGTAACACTTTACACTTGTCTCATCACCGTCTGATACATTGTAACACTCTACACTTGTCTCATCGCCGTCCGATACATTGTAACACTCTACACTTGTCTCATCACCGTCCGATACATTGTAACACTCTACACTTGTCTCATCACCGTCTGATACATTGTAACACTCTACACTTGTCTCCTCACTGTCAGATACATTATAACACTCTACACTTGTCTCATCCCCGTCCAATACATTGTAACACTCTACACTTGTCTCCTCACCGTCTGATACATTGTAACACTCTACACTTGTCTCATCACCGTCTGATACATTGTAACACTCTACACTTGTCTCATCACCGTCTGATACATTGTAACACTCTACACTTGTCTTCTCACTGTCAGATACATTATAACACTCTACACTTGTCTCATCCCCGTCCAATACATTGTAACACTCTACACTTGTCTCCTCACCGTCTGATACATTGTAACACTCTACACTTGTCTCATCACCGTCTGATACATTGTAACACTCTACACTTGTCTCATCATCGTCTGATACATTGTAACACTCTACACTTGTCTCATCACCGTCCGATACATTGTAACACTCTACACTTGTCTCATCACTGTCCGATACATTGTAACACTCTACACTTGTCTCATCACCGTCTGATACATTGTAACCCTCTACACTTGTCTCATCGCCGTCTGATACATTGTAACCCTCTACACTTGTCTCATCACTGTCCGATACATTGTAACCCTCTACACTTGTCTCATCACTCTCCGATACATTGTAACCCTCTACACTTGTCTCATCACTGTCTGATACATTGTAACACTCTACACTTGTCTCATCACCGTCCGATACATTGTAACCCTCTACACTTGTCTCATCACTGTCCGATACATTGTAACCCTCTACACTTGTCTCATCACTCTCCGATACATTGTAACACTCTACTCTTGTCTCATCACCGTCCGATACATTGTAACCCTCTACACTTGTCTCATCACCGTCTGATACATTGTAACACTTTACACTTGTCTCATCACCGTCTGATACATTGTAACACTCTACACTTGTCTCATCGCCGTCCGATACATTGTAACACTCTACACTTGTCTCATCACCGTCCGATACATTGTAACACTCTACACTTGTCTCATCACCGTCTGATACATTGTAACACTCTACACTTGTCTCCTCACTGTCAGATACATTATAACACTCTACACTTGTCTCATCCCCGTCCAATACATTGTAACACTCTACACTTGTCTCCTCACCGTCTGATACATTGTAACACTCTACACTTGTCTCATCACCGTCTGATACATTGTAACACTCTACACTTGTCTCATCAGCGTCTGATACATTGTAACACTCTACACTTGTCTCATCACCGTCTGATACATTGTAACACTCTACACTTGTCTCATCACCGTCCAATACATTATAACACTCTACACTTGTCTCATCACCGTCTGATACATTGTAACACTCTACACTTGTCTCATCACCGTCTGATACATTATAACACTCTACACTTGTCTCATCACCGTCTGATACATTGTAACACTCTACACTTGTCTCATCACCGTCTGATACATTATAACACTCTACACTTGTCTCATCACCGTCTGATATATTGTAACACTCTACACTTGTCTCATCACCGTCTGATACATTATAACACTCTACACTTGTCTCATCACCGTCTGATACATTGTAACACTCTACACTTGTCTCATCACCGTCTGATACATTATAACACTCTACACTTGTCTCATCACCGTCTGATATATTGTAACACTCTACACTTGTCTCATCACCGTCTGATACATTGTAACACTCTACACTTGTCTCATCACCGTCTGATACATTATAACACTCTACACTTGTCTCATCACCGTCTGATACATTGTAACACTCTACACTTGTCTCATCACCGTCTGATACATTGTAACACTCTACACTTGTCTCATCACCGTCTGATACATTGTAACACTCTACACTTGTCTCATCACCATCTGATACATTGTAACGCTCTGCACTTGTCTCATCGTCGTCCGATACATTGTAACACTCTACACTTGTCTCATCACCGTCTGATACATTGTAACGCTCTGCACTTGTCTCATCGTCGTCCGATACACTAATAGTGGAAAGGGATTTAGGGATAAATTTGCTGTGCTGCTGGTCAAGAAGATATCTAATTTCATTAATTTAAGCATTTCAGAGTCAAACAAAGTCCTTCATCAGGGAAAAATGCTTTTTTTTCTTACTGTGGAGCTGATTCACGGAGATGTTGGAGGTGGCAGACATTTGTTAATGGGTTTACCAGACCCTGCGGAGATGTGATGGATTTTGGCCAGGTCCTGAGTGGCTCACTGACCTCGTCCTGGTCCAGGTCTCCGGATCTTCCTGGCCTGTAATCAGTGTGTCGGATATAACACACTTTTCCTTCTCGTGGACCGTGACCATCTCTTTACTGAACTCATGGGTGGTGATGAGAGATGGATGATGCTCGGCTCTGGGGATGATGAGGACACTTTCCTCACAGTCCAGTGATACAAAGTATCTATTTTTGCTTGTTCGGACTCTCACATATATAATCATTTGTTTTCCAGGTGATTTGTAGTATAGATAGTGATGAATTCTGTCTCCCAGCCTTCAGCTCTGACATCAGCTCAGGTTGGTGTCACTTATGCGACATTCTTACTCATTTCTGAGGCTGAAACTTGGAAAGATTGTGTCCTGGAGGTATTGCTGCAATAATGTCCCATGTATGGAGCATTGTATGGGGGCACATGGAGACCCCTGTGCTCGGAAATATGGATTGTGCAGGACTCTGCTGCCGCACAGACTGCAGATGTGGGGGGGATGTGGACGTCACTGAGGAGGGTCCCCGCTCAGGATCCCCTCTATGAGGACGACGGTCACAAGAGACTTCAGGAAGCAATGATCAGGATTCGGAATGAGCTATAACAGGCGGCTGACCTGCTTCATACACTATATGGGACTAGAGGGGAGAACATCTCTGATAATTGTGCCTATAGGTGATAATTGTGCCTATAGGTGATAATTGTGCCTATAGGTGATAATTGTGTCTATAGGTGACAATTGTGCCTATAGGTGATAATTGTGCCTATGGGTGATAATTGTGCCTATAGGTGATAATTGTGCCTATAGGTGATAATTGTGCCTATAGGTGATAATTGTGCCCATAGGTGATAATTGTGCCTATAGGTGATAATTGTGCCTATAGGTCAGTGGTCCAATACCGGCAGCATTCCAGCTCAACACGACATAAACCCACATCAGACTTTCCATTATTCACCCTCAGCGTTTCTGTGGTTTGTTGCCTCCAAACACAAAGCTGAGCCTAAAGGATAGAAGTGACACTAAATAAGTATGTACCGCATCTTTATGGAACTAAAGACACTTCTGAAGAAACGCGCACAACTGGACAGTGACATATTTTTCTTTGTACCGCAACTAAATAAGTGAGCATTAATGTCCCAGACGTCTCCTGACTCCACCGATGCTGCGGGAATAAACACAATGTATCACGCTTCTGTTTACAAACATTCTCCTTTTCTGGCCTAGACATTTCTGTTCTTTCCTTTTTTAATCTTTTCAGATGTGAATAATTTAATACAATAAATTATTCCTTAATCGTTGTCCTCGGAGCGTGAGCTGTAAATTGTAGGACAAATTCTTACCTTAACCCTACACCCCAGGACGAGGGGCAGATCTGTCCGCGGCCACTCACCCCTCATTAGCCCCTCCAGGATTTCTGACCTCTACACTACTGTCTTGGTCTATTTGAAGGGTGATGTTTGGGGTTAGAGATATTGACCCCCATGTACCCCGGGCGGTCGCTGGGCAGGAATCCCACTGAGAGTTATTTTTCTAGTGGTTTCAGAGGTCCTGGCGGAGCGGGACCCCGCACACAGTTCTACAAAAACATGTAAAATGGCTTCAGATTGCAAAAACACAGATCATATTATGGGGGTCACGGGGTCTTGAGCTGTAAATAACTGGCCCCTCATAGAGGTGGCCCTGTCTGCAGATCTGTGGGCTCGTTCCCAGCTATTTGCCTTATCATTGCCTCAGAACGTGGATTGTCTTTCTCCTCACCCCATAAAGTGTCATCTGATGCCCCCCACCTCCCACACAGGAATGCCTTGTTTTCCATCTGATTTCACACAATATAATGACGAGTGACGGCTTTATCTGCTTCCTCGCATGGGGAGATCATATTAAAATTGGATTAATATGGATAATCCTATAGGACTGGTTAATGGGATTCTGGATAAAGTCAACACAACTGAAGGGTGTATATGAGGAATGGGGACATAGTAACAGGGGGCGTAAGGTGGAAGCAAACACCGAGCCTAGCAGGCTGATATTGCTCCAGAAGACGATAATAAAGCCACTAAGTAACAATAATAATGACTCTAATATGGCGAAATAATCAGCTGAGACGCGACCCCCAACCCCACCCCCCGCTGCCGCTTCAGCGATACTTTAATGTCATAAAATGTATGTATATATATATATAGTGTTCTAGAAAACATCAGAAGATGGCTCCAAATCCAACACATACTGAAGGGCTCAGTGAGCAAGGCTGCGGACCCCCAGAATATGGGCTCCGTGTGCAAGACAGCAGACCCAAGAATCTAGGATCAGTGAACAAAACTGCAGACCCCCAGAATCCGGGCTCAGTGAGCAAGACTGCAGACCCCTAGAATCTGGGCTAGTGAACAGGACTGCAAAACCCCAGAATCTTGACCCAGCGAGCAAGACTGCAGACCCCCAGATTCTGTGGTCAGTGTGCAAGACTGTAGACCCCCAGAATCTGGGCACAGTAAGCAACGCTGCAGACGCCGGGAATCTGGGCTCAGTCTCAGTGTGCAAGACGGCAGACCACCAGAATCTGGGCCCCTTGAGAAATACTGCAGACCCTCTGAATCTGGGCTCAGTGAGCAAGACTGTGGACCCCCAGTATCAGGGATTAGTGAGTAAGACTGTAGACCCCCAGAATCTGGGCACAGTGAGCAAGACTATGGACCCCTAGAATCTGGGCTCAGTGAGAAAGACTATGGACCCCCAGAATCTAGGCTCAGTGATCAAGAATTCAGACCCCCAGAATCTGGGCTCAGTGAGCAGGACTACAAATCCCTAGAATCTGGACCCAGCGAGGAAGACTGCGGACCCCCAGATTCTGTGGTCAGCACACAAGACTATAGACCCCCAGAATCTGGGCACAGTGAGCAAGGCTGTGGACGTCGGGAATCTGGGCTCAGTGTGCAAGACTGCAAACCACCAGAATCTGGGCTTAATGAGCAAGATTGTGGACCCTCAGAAAAACTCCAGAGCCCTGAGTGCTGCCACCTACGCATGTCAGACAGATATTTTCTTATTTTTGGTCTAGAACAACCAAACTCTTTTCATAAATCCACTATCACGAGTCACATCGCCTGTGCCAGTTATTACACATAGTGACTTGGTTGATAAAGCCCCCGTCCATCTCGCTCACCTTCCTCCACCATTATACACAGTATTTTGGCGGCATATTGTAGCCCTGTTTTCTGTCACACATGTGGCACATTACTAAATGATTTGTGTAATATGTAATCTGTGGTGGATATAAGTTTGGTTTCTGGCTGTTATCTTTTCTTGTATAATATACTGGTGAATTGCATCAGTGGTTATTAATTTATAACAGGCAGTAATGTCTAATAAAACTAATGCACTGATTATGATGAGGAGACCAAAATTGTCAGATGAGACCAAAATTGAAGTTTTTGTGCACCGAGGTAAACGCTAATTCTGGTGCCAAAACACCGCAGCTCATCACCCCAAGAACACCATCCTCACAGTAAGACATGGTAGAGGCAACATTGTGCTGGGGGGATGTTTTTCGGCAGCAGGGACAGGGAAAACTGTCTGAGTCAAGGGGAAGATACATGATGGGAAATACAGGGATATTCTTGAGCAAAGCCTGTTTGTCTGTGAGTGATTTGAGACTGGGACGTAGGTTTCACCCTTCAACAAGACAATGATCCAAAGCTACTGCTAAAGCGACGCTGGAGGGGAGTAAGGGGAAACGTGTAAATGTATAGAAGTGGTCGAGTCACAGCCCAGACCTTCATCCAATGGAGAATCTGTGGTCAGACGTGAAGATCGCTGGACACCAGAGGAAACATATTACTGGAAGGAACTGGAGCAATTCCGCCTTGAGGAATGGGCGAGAAAATGGCAAGATGTGGAAATCTCATAGAGACTTATACAAAGCGACTTACAGCTGTAATTACGGCAAAAGTTGGCTCCACAAAGAAATGACTATAGGGGGTGAATAGTTATGCACACTGAAGTTTTCAGTTATTTTGTTCTATTTGTTCTCTGCTTCACAGTTGTAGGAATGTTCTTTACATGAACTGATCCAAACCCTCAAAAAAATGGGAAATTCCAGGTTGTGATGTAGAAAAACATGCAAAATGCCAAGGAGGTGAATACTTTTGCAATGCACTGTATATATTGACTCTTAGATTAAATATTTTCAGATCTAATTGTTATAGAAAAATACTTTCTAATATTTATATATGTTTACAAATTGTCTGTTCCTCAGAATTATGCAGAGCTCCGCACATTCAGTCTTGAGTGCGGTCACGATTCGGGGTCACGAGCTCTTGACCTTCGTATTTGGCTGCCGACAACGTCCATGGTTCTGTAAATCATAAAACAGGCAATTGATTTTGGCAATATTCCATTCCTTTACTCCCCAGGTGAAATCCTCTATCCCTGGGAAAATCACTGCTCAAGTGTTCATTCCTTTGTGAATTATACGTGACACGGAGCCCACCACGCCGCCTCTGGGGTCCCGCACCCCCCGTGTCAGGGTCCCTGCCTGGAACATTGACTTTTCTTCCTGAGTTTCTTAAGTTACACTCAGGAGGAGGGTAAGAAGAGAACGGCGGCCACATCTGCTGCGACCATCGCTCTGCGAGCGGGACAGAAAAACGCAGATCTCAGTCCCAGGATTAGAGGAGTAGA
Source organism: Anomaloglossus baeobatrachus (assembly GCF_048569485.1). Lineage (NCBI taxonomy): Eukaryota > Metazoa > Chordata > Amphibia > Anura > Aromobatidae > Anomaloglossus > Anomaloglossus baeobatrachus. The sequence continues at coordinate 8,054,091 of NC_134361.1, forward strand.
AACCACCAAAAATAACAAGAAAAAAGGGAAAGAAAGAAAGAAAGAAAGAAAGAAAAAAGGGAAAGAAAGAAAGAGGGAAGGGAAGACAGACGGACGGACAGACAGAAAGAAAAAGGGACAGAAGGAAAGAGAGAGAAAGAAAGAGGGAAGGAAGGAAAGAGTGAGAGAGAGAGAATGAGAGAAAGAAAGAAAGAGGGTAGGAAGGAAAGAAAGAAAGAAAGAAAGAAAAGAGGGAAGGGAAGACAGATGGACAGACAGAAAGAAAAAGGGACAGAAGGAAAGAGAGAGAAAGAAAGAGGGAAGGAAGGAAAGAGTGAGAGAGAGAGAATGAGAGAAAGAAAGAAAAGGAGAGAGAGGGAAAGAAAGATAAATAAGTTGAGAAATAAGGGAAGATAGGAGATAAGAAAGAGAAATAGAGAGAGAGAAATAAAGGAAGAATGAAAGAAGAAAGAAAAAGATAAATAAGGTGAAAAATAACGGAAGAAGGAAGGAAAGACAGATTAAACACAATTAGTATCTTCCTCAGCTTCCTCGGCCTCTTCATCTTCCTCCTCTTCTCCCCTGTCCTGTGTAGTGTCTTGTGCCCCGGGTTTGGTGGAATAAGATGTCAGGCTACCTCTCATCTCAGGTCTGTCTTTCTTCTGGAGACTGGGGTCTGTGTCCTGGGAAGCCTCCAAGCATCAGACTAAACACTTGGAGGGTCTCAGGTTCTCCTGCGCCCGGAGGTCAGCCATCTCTAATGGTATGTGCGGTGTTACCCCAGTGATGGAATGTGGCCCGTCTCTCACTGACCCGTTCACGGTTGACTCTTGTCTCCTCATTCTCTTGGAAGTCTCTCATCCACTGTAGACACATAGATCGTTCTGGAGAACATTTTTGGTTGAAGGATTTTGGAAGAATCTTCCGAATTTTGCAGCTTCTACAAAATAATAATTCTACTTCTAATGATGAGAGTATTGACCTTCACGGTGACACAAGCCCCAAAGATCATATCCTCCGGGGCTGGAGAAGGAAACTGATCCGTCACCAAAGTTTTCTGAGGTCTTTATAAAGTGGCTCCAGCACCAAAGCATCGGTGACAAATGATCTATGGGGAGCATTGTATAGTGTAAATGACCGACCACTGGTCCATTAAATGTCCACTTGCCACATTTCTGTACCTGGGGTTGTGATCACGAGGGTCCCGTGGTCAGACTGACACTTGTGTTATATTCCTTGGATATACTAATGTATCATACAAGTTTGCTCTTACAATATTCCTTTGAAGGGGCAATGTCAAAGCCCATTGGGGGTTCGGGTTTCTCCATATTTGCGAATTCCTGGATTGGGGTAAAGTAGGAGGCCACTATGACCTCTACTGACAGTGGATACAACCTTGGTGGATAAGAGAATCCGCAAGGCTTGATGGGGACGGCGCTTTTTGAGCAATGGGTCTATGTTGAGCAACACCAAATCAATGCTAAACTCTGCCCCAGTATCACGCTAGGTACGGGGAAGAACCAAACGAATGGTGAAAGGGAAGGGAGACCCTGTGTCTAAGGAAGGGGGAGATGGTGACCCCTGACCAAACCTACTGCTGGGCCCTGGCTCCCCCCCTCCACCCTAGGATCTGCATGTGCACCAAGCAGGATACCTGACCCTGGCTGACCCTCAACTAGGCCCTAGGTAGGGAACAGATGGGATGAGCTCTTTATCAACCCCACTAAGCTCTAAAGAAGACACCGGGATAACAAGCAAGGGAAATGTAAGTGAATAACTTATCTCCAGATGACTCCGGGAGAGGAATTGCAACAATAAAGTTTCTCCAGATGAATACAAGCCGACTGCTCGCACTGAAGACTTATTAAGGGTATCCGACTTATCACCAGCACTGAGTAAGGGGGAATGAGGGTATATAAAGACACCAAGGGAAATGCTGAGGATTAACAGCTGAAAAGGTAAGGAACTCCGCAAAGTCCTAAAGAGAAAGGGACAAATCCCAAGCAGGAAAAAAGGGAAAGTGAGAGAGCAGCTTGTGTAGCCAAACGCTGCGACCTTCTACAGCCGGAAACTACAGGACTGTCTGTCCTGGAAGACACCCGGCCTCGTAACTGGTATGTTGGTCATCTGGAGGGGCACAAGTACAAAACAGGGTTTACCTGAAGCCATGGCCATAGCACAGAAGAAAATGCCATGTAATCAATGCAGAAAAGTAAAGGTGGAGTCATGGGTGGAAATCTAAACCTGAGCCAAGGACTCTCTAACTGGCGACCCGTCAGAAACTTGATTTTGCGGATTGTGTATGAGTCCAGGGTAGGTTAGTCACCTGTGGGCGCAAGCCATCAATGTTCATTAGCAGAAGCCCCCCTGAGATATGAGGGAGCCGGGGACATGGACTGGTAAATAACGTGTATATCGTGGCCTCCCACACTTTCTATGTTTGTGGAGTCTTCTGTGTTCATTTTATTGGCATGAAATTGGGATGTAACCCAATCTGGGCGAAATCTCATCAATATGGGGCCGGTTTAACAGCTGCAACATTTGGCATTTCCTCCCTCCATGGACTTAATGTGAAGAGGCCACCGATCAGCAGCCAATTGGCAGGAGATAATACTCTACCTTCACATATTGACCCCGTCCTCTATTATATCCACATATTGACCCAGTCCTCTATTATATCCATATGTTGACCTCCATCTTCTATTACCTTCACATATTGGCTCCCATCCTCTATTATATCCACAAATTGGTCCCCCGTCCTCCTTTATATCCATATATTGCCCCCATCTTCTATTACCTCCACATATTGGTCCTCATCCTCTATTACCTCTACATATTGTCCCCAATCCTCTATTATATCCATATATTGCCCCCATCTTCTATTACCTCCACATATTGGCCCCCATCCTTTATTATCTCCACATATTGTCCCCCATCCTCTATTATATCCATATATTGCCCCATTGTCTATTACCTCCACATACAGTTAGGTCCAGAAATATTTGGACAGTGACACAAGTTTTATTTTAGCTGTTTACAAAAACATGTTCAGAAATACAATTATATATATATATATATATATATATATATATATATATATATATATATATATATATATATAATATATGGGCTGAAAGTGCACACTCCCAGCTGCAATATGAGAGTTTTCACATCCAAATCGGAGAAAGGGTTTAGGAATCATAGCTCTGTAATGCATAGCCTCCTCTTTTTCAAGGGACCAAAAGTAATTGGACAAGGGACTCTAAGGGCTGCAATTAACTCTGAAGGTGTCTCCCTCGTTAACCTGTAATCAATGAAGTAGTTAAAAGGTCTGGGGTTGATTACAGGTGTGTGGTTTTGCATTTGGAAGCTGTTGCTGTGACCAGACAACATGCGGTCTAAGGAACTCTCAATTGAGGTGAAGCAGAACATCCTGAGGCTGAAAAAAAAGAAAAAATCCATCAGAGAGATAGCAGACATGCTTGGAGTAGCAAAATCAACAGTCGGGTACATTCTGAGAAAAAAGGAATTGACTGGTGAGCTTGGGACCTCATAAAGGCCTGGGCGTCCATGGATGACAACAGTGGTGGATGATCGCCGCATACTTTCTTTGGTGAAGAAGAACCCGTTCACAACATCAACTGAAGTCCAGAACACTCTCAGTGAAGTAGGTGTATCTGTCTCTAAGTCACCAGTAAAGAGAAGACTCCATGAAAGTAAATACAAAGGGTTCACATCTAGATGCAAACCATTCATCAATTCCAAAAATAGACAGGCCAGAGTTACATTTGCTGGAAAACACCTCATGAAGCCAGCTCAGTTCTGGAAAAGTATTCTATGGACAGATGAGACCAAGATCAACCTGTACCAGAATGATGGGAAGACAAAAGTATGGAGAAGAAAGGGAACGGCACATGATCCAAGGCACACCACATCCTCTGTAAAACATGGTGGAGGCAACGTGATGGCATGGGCATGCATGGCTTTCAATGGCACTGGGTCACTTGTGTTTATTGATGACATAACAGCAGACAAGAGTAGCCGGATGAATTCTGAAGTGTACCGGGATATACTTTCAGCCCAGATTCAGCCAAATGCCGCAAAGTTGATCGGACGGCGCTTCATAGTACAGATGGACAATGACCCCAAGCATACAGCCAAAGCTACCCAGGAGTTCATGAGTGCAAAAAAGTGGAACATTCTGCAATGGCCAAGTCAATCACCAGATCTTAACCCAATTGAGCATGCATTTCACTTGCTCAAATCCAGACTTAAGACGGAAAGACCCACAAACAAGCAAGACCTGAAGGCTGCGGCTGTACAGGCCAGGCAAAGCATTAAGAAGGAGGAAACCCAGCGTTTGGTGATGTCCATGGGTTCCAGACTTAAGGCAGTGATTGCCTCCAAAGGATTCGCAACAAAATATTGAAAATAAAAATATTTTGTTTGGGTTTGGTTTATTTGTCCAATTACTTTTGACCTCCTAAAATGTGGAGTGTTTGTAAAGAAATGTGACAATTCCTACAATTTATATCAGATATTTTTGTTCAAACCTTCAAATTAAACGTTACAATCTGCACTTGAATTCTGTTGTAGAGGTTTCATTTCAAATCCAATGTGGTGGCATGCAGAGCCCAACTCGCCAAAATTGTGTCACTGGCCAAAGATTTCTGGACCTAACTGTATTGGCCTCCATCCTCTATTACCTCCACATATTGTCCCCCATCCTCTATTATATCCATATATTGCCCTATTGTCTATTACATCCACATATTGGCCCCCATCCTCTATTATATCCATATATTGCCCCCATCGTCTATTACCTCCACATATTGGCCTCCATCTTCTATTACCTCCACATATTGGCCCCCATCCTCTATTATTTCCATATATTGGCCCCATCCTCTATTACCTCTACATTTTGGCCTCCATCTCTATTACCTTCATATACTGCCACACATCCTCTATTACCTCCACATACTGGCCTCCATCCTCTATTACCTCCTCATATTGTTCTTCATCCTCTATTACCTCAATATATTGGCCTCTATTACCTCTATATATTGGCCTCCATCCTCTATTACCTCCACATGTTGCCACACATCCTCTATTACCTCCACATACTGGCCTCCATCCTCTATAATCTCTACATATTGGCCCTGATTCTGTATTATCTCTATATATTAGGCTTTTACATCAGTTTTTCTTACTTATTATTGTATCCTGACTACACAGCAATACTAAATATTTTGGAGAAATTATTTAAAAAAACTGTAGAAAATGTGAGCTTATTATTTGGGCTGTTTTCCCTTTAAGTGCCTGAACTTTGTTTGCCCCTCGGCTTCTTTGGCTTCTTATCTTACAGCAGAAGGTCTTTTATTCCGTGTTTTGTGCTTGTATTTGCAGGAATCCCCTGAAATCCCGGCTCCTCCGAGTCCAGAGACCGAGAATCGTCATTTCTGGATGCCCGGAGAAACAAGAGGCACAAAGACGCACCTGGATCCATTGTGTGGCCGCCGCCGCCATCACCGGCCTCTCTCATGTAACCTAATTTGGGACACTGCAAATTAGTTCTCTAAAGTTGTTTGGTCTCCAAACTTGTAACGTAAATTGTAGGGTCCCGGGGTCTCTGCCGTCATCAAAGGTCCGGGAGGAAAACAAAGTCTTCAGTTACATCTGTGTACTGAGCTCTTCATACATGACACATGTAGTGGTGGATGTCAGAATGGGCACAACGGGGCCGAGGACACGGAGGTCGATCGCCGGCTTTCAGGATGATTGGACGGCGTCTTAGGGGCCCAAATACCGAGCAACCAGAGTATACAGACTACACTGCTGGTAATACGTCTGGAGCCCTACATGAGCGATTTATCCCAGGAAGTCATTTATCAACAAAGTAAAAAAGGATCACAAAGTCCTGTGGAATATTTGGTATTAAGTCTGCTGGATCAGTGAGTATTACAGCATCCACTACACCATCCACTGGACCAGTGAGTATTACAGTTATCCACTACACCGTCCACTGGACCAGTGAGTATTACAGTATCCACTACACCGTCCACTGGACCAGTGAGTATTACAGTATCCACTACACCGTCCACTGGACCAGTGAGTATTACAGTATCCACTACACCATCCACTGGACCAGTGAGTATTACAGTATCCACTACACCATCCACTGGACCAGTGAGTATTACAGCATCCACTACACCGTCCACTGGACCAGTATTACAGCATCCACTACACCATCCACTGGACCAGTGAGTATTACAGCATCCACTACACCGTCCACTGGACCAGTGAGTATTACAGTATCCACTACACCGTCCACTGGACCAGTGAGTATTACAGTATCCACTACACCATCCACTGGACCAGTGAGTATTACAGTATCCACTACACCGTCCACTGGACCAGTATTACAGTATCCACTACACCGTCCACTTGACCAGTGAGTATTACAGTATCCACTACACCGTCCACTTGACCAGTGAGTATTACAGTATCCACTACACTGTCCACTGGACCAGTGAGTATTACAGTATCCACTACACCATCCACTGGACCAGTGAGTATTACAGCATCCACTACACCGTCCACTGGACCAGTATTACAGTATCCACTACACCGTCCACTTGACCAGTGAGTATTACAGTATCCACTACACCGTCCACTTGACCAGTGAGTATTACAGTATCCACTACACCGTCCACTTGACCAGTGAGTATTACAGTATCCACTACACCGTCCACTTGACCAGTGAGTATTACAGTATCCACTACACCGTCCACTGGACCAGTATTACAGTATCCACTACACCGTCCACTTGACCAGTGAGTATTACAGCATCCACTACACCGTCCACTTGACCAGTGAGTATTACAGTATCCACTACACCGTCCACTTGACCAGTGAGTATTACAGTATCCACTACACCGTCCACTGGACCAGTATTACAGTATCCACTACACCGTCCACTGGACCAGTGAGTATTACAGTATCCACTACACCGTCCACTTGACCAGTGAGTATTACAGTATCCACTACACCATCCACTGGACCAGTGAGTATTACAGTATCCACTACACCGTCCACTGGACCAGTGAGTATTACAGTATCCACTACACCGTCCACTTGACCAGTGAGTATTACAGTATCCACTACACCATCCACTGGACCAGTGAGTATTACAGTATCCACTACACCATCCACTGGACCAGTGAGTATTACAGTATCCACTACACCATCCACTGGACCAGTGAGTATTACAGTATCCACTACACCGTCCACTTGACCAGTGAGTATTACAGTATCCACTACACCGTCCACTGGACCAGTGAGTATTACAGTATCCACTACACCGTCCACTTGACCAGTGAGTATTACAGTATCCACTACACCATCCACTGGACCAGTGAGTATTACAGTATCCACTACACCATCTACTGGACCAGTGAGTATTACAGTATCCACTACACCATCCACTGGACCAGTGAGTATTACAGTATCCACTATACCGTCCAGTGGAACAGTAAGTGGGCATCGTACAGCGCATGGACAGAGCTGGAGGACTGGGCATTATACAGCGCATGGACTGAGCTGGAGGACTGGGCATTATACAGCACGTCGTCAGCCTGAGGCTATGTACCCATGTTGCGTTGTGTCCCTACAGAAATTTCTGCAGCGATTTGAACAGCACATGTGCGCGTCAAATCGCTGCAGAAACAGTCCGTAATGAAAAGCCGATTTCATGCGCTCTGGCTGCAGCCTCTCCCATAAACAGAGCGGGGGCTGCAGGCAAAGCGCAGGAAAGAAGTGACATGTTGCTTTTTAGAACGCAGCGATTTGGCAGCAGCTGAAGTGCTGCACTCTAATACGCCACGTGGGCACGGATTAGGCACAATCTCCATAGATTGTGCTGGGGACGCAGGACGCATGCTGTTACGTGCGGTGCAGAACGCAGCATAACTGCATGAAAATACGCCACGTGGGCACAGAGCCTGATACTGTTCTGTGGCAGAATTTGGAATTGCTCTTTATGGAGCAGATTAGGAAACCTCTTCTTTGTGGTGTCTGCGGCCTCTGGTGGTGTCTGCGGCCCCTGGTGAATGGACGGCGGCTTCTCAGGATTTGGAATTGCTCTTTATGGAGCAGATTAGGACCCTCTTCTTTGTGGCGTCCGCGGCCCCTGGTGACGTCTGTGGCCCCTGGTGACGTCTGCGGCCCCTGGTGAATGGACGGAGGCTTCTCAGGATTTGGAGTTGCTCTTTATGGAGCAGATTAGGAACCCTCTTCTTTGTGGCGTCCGCGGCCTCTGGTGAATGGACGGCGGCTTCTCGTCTGCAGATGATGGGATCCTGCTCCGGTGTCACACACGGCCATAACCTCCTCATACTGGATCCATTCATGAAATCTGTGGAAACAAGCGACAAAACGCGATCAAAGTGGAGGAAGCGACACCTCCGCGCGTTCCCACACCCGCGACCAGATTCCTCCCAACACGAGGAGAGCGGCCGATAATCCAGAGCACCTGATAATCCAGAGCACCTGATAATCCAGAGCACCTGATAATCCGGAGCACCTGATAATCCGGAGCACCTGATAATCCGGAGCACCAGCGCCATGTTCACAGTGTGAGCGCTCACCCCTCTCCTGGGGCAGCAGCAGACACGGCGCAGCCGGGATATTATCCGGGGCTTCCCTGGTTACTAGTCTCCACAGAGCGGACACACCGCGGGTGCACCGGGCCCCGGAGGATCAGGAGGCCAGTGCTGGCTGATTAATGAAGGCAATGTCACCTATGTCCGGAGCTCCAGGCTCCGGGGGTCACTGGCCAGGTCGCCCTCATCACACGCAGCGTGCCGGGCAGCTCCGCACAGTGCAGGCAGCGGAACGCAGGAGTCCGTGCTCTGCTCCCTGCCGGACACTTTCTATGTGACACAACTTTTCAAATGTCACAGGCGCGCACGTTGCTGACGTCATCGATGTGCGCGCGCGCCTGTGTCATTTGAAAAGTTCCCGGCAGGAGAGAAGAAGCGGCGCGGCGTAGGCCCGAGCGGAGAGGTGAGGGGCGACTAATACCCTGAGGAGGGGGAGGTGAGGGGCGACTAATACCCTGAGGAGGGGAGGTGAGGGGCGACTAATACCCTGAGGAGGGGGAGGTGAGGGGCGACTAATACCCAGAGGAGGGGGAGGTGAGGGTTGACTAATACCCAGAGGAGGGAGAGGTGAGGGGCGACTTATACCCTGAGGAGGGGGAGGTGAGGGGTGACTTATACCCTGAGGAGGGGGAGGTGAGGGGTGACTAATACCCTGAGGAGGGTAGATGAGGGGTGACTAATACCCTGAGGAGGGGGAGGTGAGGGGTGACTAATACCCAGAGGAGGGGGAGGGGGGACTAATACCCTGAGGAGGGGGAGGTGAGGGGGGACTAATACCCTGAGGAGGGGGAGGTGAGGGGCGACTAATACCCTGAGGAGGGGGAGGTGAGGGGCGACTAATACCCTGAGGAGGGGGAGGTGAGGGGGGACTAATACCCTGAGGAGGGGGAGGTGAGGGGGGACTAATACCCTGAGGAGGGGGAGGTGAGGGGGGACTAATACCCTGAGGAGGGGGAGGGGAGGGGCGACTAATACCCTGAGGAGGGGGAGGTGAGGGGAGACTAATACCCTGAGGAGGGGGAGGTGAGGGGAGACTAATACCCTGAGGAGGGGGAGGTGAGGGGCGACTAATACCCTGAGGAGGGGGAGGTGAGGCGGAACTAATACCCTGAGGAGGGGGAGGTGAGGGGCGACTAATACCCTGAGGAGGGGGAGGTGAGGGGCGACTAATACCCTGAGGAGGGGGAGGTGAGGGGCGACTAATACCCTGAGGAGGGGGAGGTGAGGGGCGACTAATACCCTGAGGAGGGGGAGGTGAGGGGCGACTAATACCCTGAGGAGGGGGAGGTGAGGGGCGACTAATACCCTGAGGAGGGGGCGGTGAGGGGCGACTAATAGCCTGAGGAGGGGAGGTGAGGGGCGACTAATACCCTGAGGAGGGGGAGGGGAGGAGCGACTAATACCCTGAGGAGGGGGAGGTGAGGGGCGACTAATACCCTGAGGAGGGGGAGGTGAGGGGTGACTAATACCCTGAGGAGGGGGAGGTGAGGGGCGACTAATACCCTGAGGAGGGGGAAGTGAGGGGCGACTAATACCCTGAAAAGGGGGAGGTGAGGCGGAACTAATACCCTGAGGAGGGGGAGGTGAGGGGCGACTAATACCCTGAAAAGGGGGAGGTGAGGCGGAACTAATACCCTGAGGAGGGGGAGGTGAGGGGCGACTAATACCCTGAGGAGGGGGAGGTGAGGGGCGACTAATACCCTGAGGAGGGGGAGGTGAGGGGCGACTAATACCCTGAGGAGGGGGAGGTGAGGGGCGACTAATACCCTGAGGAGGGGGAGGTGAGGGGCGACTAATACCCAGAGGAGGGGGAGGTGAGGGGCGACTAATACCCTGAGGAGGGGGAGGTGAGGGGCGACTAATACCCTGAGGAGGGGGAGGTGAGGGGCGACTAATACCCAGAGGAGGGGGAGGTGAGGGGCGACTAATACCCTGAGGAGGGGGAGGTGAGGGGCGACTAATACCCTGAGGAGGGGGAGGTGAGGGGCGACTAATACCCTGAGGAGGGGGCGGTGAGGGGCGACTAATAGCCTGAGGAGGGGAGGTGAGGGGCGACTAATACCCTGAGGAGGGGGAGGTGAGGCGGAACTAATACCCTGAGGAGGGGGAGGTGAGGGGCGACTAATAGCCTGAGGAGGGGAGGTGAGAGGCGACTAATACCCTGAGGAGGAGGAGGTGAGGGGTGACTAATACCCTGAGGAGGGGGAGGTGAGGGGTGACTAATACCCTGAGGAGGGGGAGGTGAGGGGCGACTAATACCCTGAGGAGGGGGAGGGGAGGGGCGACTAATACCCTGAGGAGGGGGAGGGGAGGGGAGACTAATACCCTGAAGAGGGGGAGGTGAGGGGCGACTAATACCCTGAGGAGGGGGAGGTGAGGGGCGACTAATACCCTGAGGAGGGGGAGGTGAGGGGCGACTAATACCCTGAGGAGGGGGAGGTGAGGGGCGACTAATACCCTGAGGAGGGGGAGGTGAGGGGCGACTAATACCCTGAGGAGGGGGAGGTGAGGGGCGACTAATACCCTGAGGAGGGGGAGGTGAGGGGCGACTAATACCCTGAGGAGGGGGAGGTGAGGGGCGACTAATACCCTGAGGAGGGGGAGGTGAGGGGCGACTAATAGCCTGAGGAGGGGAGGTGAGAGGCGACTAATACCCTGAGGAGGAGGAGGTGAGGGGTGACTAATACCCTGAGGAGGGGGAGGTGAGGGGTGACTAATACCCTGAGGAGGGGGAGGTGAGGGGTGACTAATACCCTGAGGAGGGGGAGGGGAGGGGCGACTAATACCCTGAGGAGGGGGAGGGGAGGGGCGACTAATACCCTGAGGAGGGGGAGGGGAGGGGAGACTAATACCCTGAAGAGGGGGAGGTGAGGGGCGACTAATACCCTGAGGAGGGGGAGGTGAGGGGCGACTAATACCCTGAGGAGGGGGAGGTGAGGGGCGACTAATACCCTGAGGAGGGGGAGGTGAGGGGCGACTAATACCCTGAGGAGGGGGAGGTGAGGGGCGACTAATACCCTGAGGAGGGGGAGGTGAGGGGCGACTAATACCCTGAGGAGGGGGAGGTGAGGGGCGACTAATACCCTGAGGAGGGGGAGGTGAGGGGCGACTAATACCCTGAGGAGGGGGGAGGTGAGGGGCGACTAATACCCTGAGGAGGGGGAGGTGAGGGGCGACTAATACCCTGAGGAGGGGGAGGTGAGGGGCGACTAATACCCTGAGGAGGGGGAGGTGAGGGGCGACTAATACCCTGAGGAGGGGGAGGTGAGGGGCGACTAATACCCTGAGGAGGGGGAGGTGAGGGGCGACTAATACCCTGAGGAGGGGGAGGTGAGGGGCGACTAATACCCTGAGGAGGGGGAGGTGAGGGGCGACTAATACCCTGAGGAGGGGGAGGTGAGGGGCGACTAATACCCTGAGGAGGGGACAACGAGGAGGGGGAAATGACCGGTGACTAATACCCTGAGGAGGGGGGGGGTGAGGGGTGACTAATACCCTGAGGAGGGGGAGGTGAGGGGGGACTAATACCCTGAGGAGGGGGATGTGAGGGGTGACTAATAGCCTGAGGAGGGGGAGGTGAGGGGTGACTAATAGCCTGAGGAGGGGGAGGTGAGGGGTGACTAATAGCCTGAGGAGGGGGAGGTGAGGGGGGGACTAATAATACCCTGAGGAGGGGGAGGTGAGGGGTGACTAATACCCTGAGGAGGGGGAGGTGAGGGGGGGACTAATAATACCCTGAGGAGGGGGAGGTGAGGGGGGGGACTAATAATACCCTGAGGAGGGGGAGGTGAGGGGGGGACTAATAATACCCTGAGGAGGGGGAGGTGAGGGGGGGGACTAATAATACCCTGAGGAGGGGGGAGGTGAGGGGGGGGGAATAATAATACCCTGAGGAGGGGGAGGTGAGGGGGTGACTAATAGCCTGAGGAGGGGGAGGTGAGGGGTGACTAATAGCCTGAGGAGGGGGAGGTGAGGGGGGGGACTAATAATACCCTGAGGAGGGGGAGGTGAGGGGTGACTAATACCCTGAGGAGGGGGAGGTGAGGGGGGGGACTAATAATACCCTGAGGAGGGGGAGGTGAGGGGGGGGACTAATAATACCCCCCCCCCCCCCCCCCCCCCCTGAGGAGGGGGAGGTGAGGGGGGGACTAATAATACCCTGAGGAGGGGGAGGTGAGGGGGGGGACTAATAATACCCTGAGGAGGGGGAGGTGAGGGGGGGGACTAATAATACCCTGAGGAGGGGGAGGTGAGGGGGGGACTAATAATACCCTGAGGAGGGGGAGGTGAGGGGGGGACTAATAATACCCTGAGGAGGGGGAGGTGAGGGGTGACTAATACCTGAGGAGGGGGAGGTGAGGGGGGGACTAATACCCTGAGGAGGGGGAGGTGAGGGGGGGACTAATAATACCCTGAGGAGGGGGAGGTGAGGGGTGACTAATACCCTGAGGAGGGGGAGGTGAGGGGGGACTAATACCCTGAGGAGGGGGATGTGAGGGGTGACTAATAGCCTGAGGAGGGGGAGGTGAGGGGTGACTAATACCTGAGGAGGGGGAGGTGAGGGGGGGACTAATAATACCCTGAGGAGGGGGAGGTGAGGGGGGGACTAATAATACCCTGAGGAGGGGGAGGTGAGGGGGGGACTAATAATACCCTGAGGAGGGGAGGTGAGGGGCGACTAATACCCTGAGGAGGGGGAGGTGAGGGGGGGACTAATACCCTGAGGAGGGGGAGGTGAGGGGGGGGGGACTAATAATACCCTGAGGAGGGGGAGGTGAGGGGGGGGGACTAATAATACCCTGAGGAGGGGGAGGTGAGGGGGGGGACTAATAATACCCTGAGGAGGGGGAGGTGAGGGGGGGGGACTAATAATACCCTGAGGAGGGGGAGGTGAGGGGGGGGGACTAATAATACCCTGAGGAGGGGGAGGTGAGGGGGGGGACTAATAATACCCTGAGGAGGGGGAGGTGAGGGGGGGGACTAATAATACCCTGAGGAGGGGGAGGTGAGGGGTGACTAATACCTGAGGAGTGGACAATTAGGAGGGGGAGCATTGGGATCAGGAGAGGGTGGAAGAAGGGCTTCAGGGCCTTGTGATGGAAGCGGGGGGTGGGGAGGACATTATATGTGAATTTCCAGGCATACTGTCACGTCCCCTTTGCCCTCCAGCAGGGATCACATCTGTATATCAGAACCTCGCCCGCCCTGTATGATGCTTTTCCCTAAAATGAATGTTTAAGGCTATGTGCGCACTAGAAAAGTGCTTTTTCTCAAGAAAATTTCTTGAGAAACTTCTGGGAGTGAATATTACTGCACCTGCGGTAAAAAAAACGCACCAAATCCGCGGGAAAAACGCATGCGTTTTTGCCGCGGTTTTGCCGCGGTTTTTCCGCAGGTTGGTCCCTACGTTTTTTTTATGCTGTAACTACTGCAATAAATAATATAGAATAGATTGATAATCGATAGACAGATGGAAAGAGGGAAAGATGGATAGATGAATAGATAGATAATAGATGAGAAAGACCTATATAATGTACCCCCCCTGCATATTCTAAGCTGGCACCCTTTAGTGACTTTCATGTGGCACTAAAGGGTGCCTAGCCTTGTATTTAGCCATAAAATAAATGAATAATTAAAAAAAAAAACACGTGAGGTCCCCCCCATCTTTTGTAGCCAGCTAGGGTAAAGCAGACGGCTGCAGCCTGCAGACCACAGCTGGCAGCTTTACCTTGGCTGGTAATCCAAAACAGAGGGCTCCCCACGCTGTTATTTTACATTAAATAAATAATTTAAAACAAAAAACGTGGGGTCCCCCCCAAATTGGATCACCAGCCAAGGTAAAGCGGACAGCTGGGGTCTGATATTCTCAGACTAGGGAGGTCCACTGTTATTGGACCCTCCCCAGCCTAAAAATAGCAGGCCGCAGCCGCCCCAGAAGTGGCGCATCCATTAGACGTGCCAATCCTGGCGCTTCGCCCCAACTCATCCCATTGCCCTGGTGCGTTGGCAAACGAGGTAATATATGGGGTTGATGCCAGATGTGTAATGTCACCTGGCATCAAGCCCTGGGGTTCGTGATGTCACGTGTCTATCAGATACCCGACATCACCAACCCAGTCAGTAAGAAATAAAAAATAGACAACAAAAAAAGTTTTATTTGAAAAAACACTCCCCACATTCCCTCTTTCACCAATTTATTGAAAAGAACAATCAATTCCACATCTGACGTAATCCAATAGGGTCCCACAGCGATCCATCCCATAGTCCCTGTCCCATTCAATGAAGAACAGAATGTTCCCCATTGGCTGGGAGAGTAATGCAGTGACCTGAGCTACCATCAATAGCCCAGGTCACTGCAGGGGATGACGAGCGCTGCTGCCAGGAGGATAGATGAGATCATTAGCTGCAGTGCTGATCTCCTGCAGTCCTGCCATCAGCGCTGTCACTGCCTTCTATGCCCGCCGCGTTCTCAGCAGTATCACGAGAGCCCGTGATGTCACCGCTAGTGACAGTCTCGGGCCGCTCGCAAGACGGGCATAGACAGCAGTGACCACGGTGACGTCAGGAGGCATGAAATCGTCACAGCAGGTAATGATCTCATCTATCCTCCTGACAGCAGCGCTCATCATCCCCGCGGCTGCAAGTGCTGCTGTGTGTCAGTGTTTGCCTGCGCCGCAGCGTGACAAGCTGCTGATACTGCGGGCACACACTGACACACAGCAGGGCAGGCAGCCGCGGGGCCGGAGCGGGACACAGACTGCACGGGCACCCGCCGGAGGTCACACGGAAGTGCTTCTGTGCGGCGTCCAGGCAGTGTGACGTGTGTGTGTTTACTCTGCTCCGCTTCCTCTTCTGTCATAATGACATCACTCCCTGCAAAACCGCAGACAGCGATGAGCATTACCGCAGGTAAATCGCGGCTATACCGGGCGTTTACCGCACCTCATTTGCTACCTGCGGTATACCCCCGGAATTTCGCGATTACATTACAGTGAATGGAGTGAAATTCCGGGGGTATACCGGGGGTACCTGCGGAAAATAATGGACATGCTCATTCTCAAGAAAATTTCTTGAGAAAAATCTGCAGCGTGCCACAGCTATTTTTAGTTCCCATAGGTTTTGCTGGGAAATGTCTGCAGAAAGATTTCAAACCTTTCTCAAGAAATTTCCGCAGCAAATGCACGGGTAAAACGGCCTAGTGCGCACAGGGCCTAAAAGAGGAATTTAACCCTCCGCTGTTTCATTGCTAAATTGGGCCTTGTCTAGTCGATGGGGCATTGTTTCCCCAGACTAGTCAGCCCTCTTTCCATGTTCTCATTCCCCTGTGGGCGTGATAACATGATTTCCGCACTCCGTCACCGCCAGCCCCTGTAAATTTTGTGCATGTGCAGCTGTGTTCATCACATTGAGCCTCATCTGAAGTCAGGTGTACACATCCCAGCTATAGAGAGGCGCATTGCTCATGATCACAAGAAAAGCTTCCGCACGCCCTATCGACTCGTCAAGACCTAATTAGCAAAGAAATAGCAAAAGTTATAAATCCTTTTTTTAAACATTCATGTGTGCACATAGCCTTAAAATTATTAATTTGAGGCGGGGGGGTGTTCGTCACTGATACTGATTAGTTTAGTTTATATTTATTGGGCAGCAGAGATTATAGTTGATGGGGGACACAGTGCGGCTTATTTATCACTGTATATTGTGAATGGTGGCGGCTAATTGTATAATATATAGTCTGGTACATATTTATATTCAGGGGCGCGTCTGGGGGATTTTTTATTTAGAAGGTAAATGTATGTATACAATATATGTGACCTTGTTATTTTCAGGGCTGCGGTGATCAGTGTTAGAAGACGAGTCGTGGCTGGAAGATGGCGACATGAAGGTCTGACCAGACGGAGAAGAAACAGAAAATAACTAAGCAGATGGGACGTCAGCAGTAAGTAACTTTCTGAAAATATTTATTCTGTGCTTTATGACTTGTAGTAATGCTGTTATATGTTAAATCCCTTAGGCCACATTCTCACATTCCTGTGATATGTCCGTCTGTTGCCAGATTTTTTTTTTTATCAGACGGCACAAGGACTCCGAGAGTTTCATAGATCCATTCACCTATCTGTGAAAAGCACGGATCCGAGAATGAGATCTGCGAGTATCGGAGCATGTGCTGTTCTGATCTGATTATGAGGAATAGGTCATACATCATGGGTCTGTGCGCTGTCCGAGGAAAAAAGTCAGGCAGCACTCCGACTCTGCACACGGATGTAGGAATATAGCCTTATTATGTATAGCCCGTCCATTAGTATTTAGTGTACTCACTATGTAAAGCGCCGTCCTTAATTATAGTTTCCCTTTTATTATGTATAATGCTGTCCCCTATTATATAGTGTCCTCTCTTGTTATATATAGCCCTGTTCATTAATATTTAGTGTACTCACTATGTAAATTACCATCCTTAATTACATAGTTTCCCCTTTTATTATGTATAATGCTGTCCCTTATTGCTATCCTCGCTAGTGATGTATGGCTCTGTCTTTTATTATATAGTGTCCTCTCTAGTTATATATAGCACCGTCTCTTATATAGCGTATTCTCATTATTTTTGTTATTCACAGCGCCCTCTCTTTATTATATAATCCTCTCTTGTTAGATATAAAATCACTGCGGCTGGAGCAGAATCTGACCAGAAGACCAGTCCATCACCTTCTCCATTAGAAAATAAGCCTTACCATGTTCCGTCAGCCGTCATTTTATATCTAACAAGAGAGGAAATAAAGAGAGGGCGCAATAAATAGCAAAAATAACAAGAGAATCCAATATGTAAGGGACGATGCTGTACATAACAAGAGAGGGAGCTATGTATTATTATTATTATTATTTATTATTATAGCGCCATTTATTCCATGGCGCTTTACAGTGAAAGAGGGTATACGTACAACAATCATTAACAGTACAAAACAGACTGGTATAGGAGAAGAGAGGACCCTGCCCGCAAGGCTCACAGTCTACAGGAGGAGAGAGAACCCTGCCCGCGATGGCTCACAGTCTACAGGAGGAGAGAGGACCCTGCCCGAGAGGGCTCACAGTCTACAGGAGGAGAGAGGACCCTGCCCGCAAGGCTCACAGTCTACAGGAGGAGAGAGAACCCTGCCCGCGATGGCTCACAGTCTACAGGGAATGGGTGATGGTACTAGATATATTATTAGATATGTATATACATATATACTGTATATCTGCAGCTTTGTCGCCATAAAAGAAATGGGGGGGGGGGGGGGGAACCAGGCATAATTTCTTGCACAGGGGCCCCAAGCTGTCAGTGTCCGCCCCTGAGTTTCCATATACATATTCTCTGAACATTTAACTTTGGGGTCTCTTTCTGGTTTGGTACCAGAGCTGCGCTGTGAGCTCTCATCTCTCTCCCTGTGCTGCCCCCTCTCCCCTCTCACAGCACAGTGTGAGCAATGAGGGAGAGACACTGCAGCTGCATCTCCCCCTCCTCCCCTAATCTCTGTTTTCTGAGGAGGTTTCTGAACAAATACAGAGGAAAATGTTTCTCTATTCTAAGACCATATAACCGTTATAACACTGCATTACGATCTATTGCATATGACCAGTTTTCTAGACTGGGTCAGCCATTTATTAGTGCCATTTGTTCTCTTCTAAACCTAATTTTCCTCCAGTTTCTACAGATTTAGGGGAGCAGGAAGAATGCTGCTTCGTTGCATTTATGCTTATTCCTTCCACAGACAATACTAAGGACCAGGGGCACTCACTGCGAGTGGAAGAAAAGCGATTCCGGCAGCTGAATAGGAAAGGGTTCTTTACAGTTAGAGCGGTCAGACTGTGGAATGCGACCACAAGAGGTAGTAATGGCTGATACTAGAACAGCTTTATATCAGGGCGGAGGATTCCTCAGGACACAACATTGTGGGTTATAAATGTCTTAATGATAAAATGTATAATTAGTGGTGGACGGTGAAGTAGATGGACCTAGGTCTTGTTTCAACCTATGTTACTATGTCCCCAATTCACTTTTTATCAAATATACGCACATTCTCTTTCCTGTAAAGTCTGAACACCCCAGGATTCAATCATTCCCAAAAGTCGCCCATTCTTCACTGTAGAAGTTGGGGGAGGTGGAATACGAGCCTCAGGTTGGATGCTGTGGTCAGATAGGGGGGTAGGACGTTTAGATATCTGGGATTCTGGGGGTTTCTCATTTTCAGCAGATCAGTTTATATAATCTCAGTTATCAGTGAATTCAATGAAAAAGCAAATAGTGAGAGCGGACCCCGAGGAGTTTATCCATCTGCAGCCCCCAGAAAGGAACGTGATCCATCAGCCAGAGCTGAGAAAGTAACAAGCAAGTCTGCACACCTCACAGTCTCCTCACTGGAGGACGCCTGACCTGCGCCTATGAGGAGAGGACGGGACCCTGGAACATGATCGATCAGCCAGAGCTGAGAAAGTAACAAGAAAGTCTGCACACCTCACAGTCTCCTCACTGGAGGACGCCTGACCTGCGCCTATGAGCAGAGGACGGGACCCCGGAACATGATCCAGCGGAGAAAGTAACAAGAAAGTCTGCACACCTCACAGTCTCCTCACTGGAGGACACCTCACCTGCGCCTATGAGGAGAGGACGGGACCCCGGAACATGATCCATCAGCCAGAGCTGAGAAAGTAACAAGCAAGTCTGCACACCTCACAGTCTCCTCACTGGAGGACGCCTGACCTGCGCCTATGAGGAGAGGACGGGACCCGGGAACTTGCGGTGGCCGGAGATTGAGTGATATCATGGTCTATAGGGTGAGGAATAGGGCGACTAAAGCTGAAGATCACTGTGAAAACCAACTAACGCTTCCAATATTTATAAAGAAAAAAGGCAGAATCTGGAGGAGGAGAGGCTGAGACCTGGGCGGCCATTACACGCCGCCGACACTTCTCACTTTGTTACTTTCCATTGTTCTTCAGTAACAAAATATCGTACACTCCAGTCACATCCAGTGCTGCATATAAAGTACCACAAAGTGTCCACACCTCATCACCCAACACCCGACAGCTTCATCTGGACTTGTCACCGCTGCTCCAATAATGGTTACTGGCAGCCAGCAGAATTTAGAATGCAGCTCTGGAGATGGATAAGATTTGTTGCGTGATTTAAGGAGGTGCTCGCCATTTGTCAGACGCTACTAATTCATTAAGGGTAGAGTCAGACTCGCGAGTTACTCGTGCAAGAATCGTGTCACATCACCTGGCACGACCTGCTGCTCTCCGGACAGGAGCGTGCAGCTGTAAAGAAATACATGTAGCTGCACGCTCCTGGCTAGTGAGCGGCAGGTCGTGCCGGGAGATGCGACTCGAGTCTCGCGCTAATCACAGGTAAGTCACACGCAAGTCTGACACCGGCCTAAGAAGTGTGCATGAATCAGGCGCTTCGTCTGGAAGGAAGCCCCCTAATATGCGGCCGTCGTCATCAGGGTTTTGCCTTTCTCTGGATCGGCACGTTGGGTTATGGGTGGACGTTGATGGATTTGCGTCTTCCTTATCACACGGTTTGGGCGTCCACCATTTCTACTCATTTGTGCGTGCACCATTTCTAGTTGTTTGGGGGTGCACCATTTCTAGTTGTTTGGGCATCCACCATTTCTACTCATTTGTGCGTGCACCATTTCTAGTTGTTTGGGCGTGCACCATTTCTACTCATTTGGGCGTGCACCTTCACCTATAATCTGTGCTTTTATCAGTATTTGGGAATAATATTTGCGTTATGAGGAATGTATTTTCCGTCTTTATATTCCAGGATCTGGATTCTTGCAGGATCTCCCCTGGAATAAGCAATAAACCCGCCTGTGCACGCTGTGCGCATTCTTCACCAGCTGCTGACACAGTCCAGCTGCCGCTGGGCTCAGAATCCATCTTGCTCGGCATAAAAGGGATTTTGAGCCTTAACCCCTTAACCTCTAAAAGGCCGTTTTTCTGAGTGAAGTTTTGTAAGCTCCTCAGTGACAATGAGCTGCTTTGATATCGTCCTGAGATATCGCCCCGGCTCCGGCCGTCATTCTGAAATGTTAAAGTAAAGGTAAAATGATTCTTCAAAGGGCGAGATCCAGTTCCCGTTTATTGTAATAACGTGAGTGACGTTTCCGTCTCCTCGTCGGGGGCTCTCAGGGGACGGTAAACCAGTCAATCAATGGTTAGAGCCCATTGTGGGCCCCGTCACCTGTCCGCCGCTCGCTCATCCACACACACAGGAATATGCTGCAATTGTAAAAATCATGCAAAAACATAAACTACAAAGTATAAAGTACGGCCCAAATTATAATGAAAAGAGGCATCAGCACCATGTGATATAGGAATTGTCGGGCGAGCTAATACCTCGAGCTCTCTGCTGACCTCTGTCTGCCCCGGGTGATCCATAGCTTCTCCGATAACTCTTAATTAAGGGGTCAAATATTTACAAGCCCTATATATTCGTCAGAGCTGGAAATGGCCTCTCTGGAGGACCCCCCACGACCGTGTACTCTATGGAGGGCTCATTGTTTTCTATGGGAACCATGCAATACTTAATTTCCCCAGTGGTGGAGCTACAGGGAAAAGGAATGTTGTGTACTTGTCACGCTTTACACGGGGCGAGTGTGTCCAGACCAACAGATGTCTGACGCACAGCAAAATCACACCTGAAAAACACCACAGACAAGGGGCACACTGGGGAAACAATGACAGCAGTGGGCCCTGGCACTGGTCAGAGGGTAGATGGACCCCTCCTGTTTTACGTGGCACTGTACCCTGCACTCCAGCCAGACTATATACAGGTTCCTTACCTGTTGCCGAGCAGAAATACCTGAAACCCTGAAAAATCCCTACTATAGTCCTGGCTAGGGAGTGGTAGGTTAACCCTAGAACGCGCAAGCAATTCAATCTACCATAGAAAACAAATGGACCTAGCAGGCCTGCGAGGCCCCAGGTATGCGTTTTAGGGTTAAGGTACACTAGACCCACTACTGCCCTAATACAACTGGAGGTTAGGTGAAACAAACAGGGGATAAACAACCAAAATGGAGAATATACGTCTCGGGATGAATCCACAGCAGCTCCTTCCACCAAGGAAGCTAACGTACAAATGGTTATGTATAATCAGCAAAGATTGCTGGGAATCCCAGCTACTTAAACACAAAGGGGCGTGGCTACAGAGCAGATGCAGCAGACCTGCACTGCTGGAAAGCTGCTAGCAGCCAAACTGACATTAACTGTTTCAGCACCAAGAGAACTAAACATCTAAATGAAGAGTCACAGATCGAGATGAGAGGCTCCAGTCCTATGGCTATGTGCCCACGCTGCGGATTTACCGCGGATTTTGCCGCGGATTTACCGCGGATTTTCCGAAAATCTGCAGCAGCGGCACTTCCAAGCCATTTCAATGGCATTTTGGAAATGCTGTGTCCATGCTGCGGATTTTTCCGCGGCGGATTTGCCGCGGATTTTGATCCGGAAAAATCTGTAGCATGTCAATTATTGTTGCGGATTTTGGTGCGGATTTTGGGTATAGAATGGGGGAAAAGAAAAAAAAAAATCCGCATCAAAATCCGCGGCAAATCCGCGGCAAATCCGCGGCAAAAATAAGGTGCGGATTTGCCGCGAAAGTCGCGGATTTTCATGCAGAAAAATCCGCAGGTACATTCTACTGTGGACACATAGCCTAAAGCGGTCACTAGTCTCCAAACACAGGGAGACGACAGTGACAGTACTCCAGACAATCACCAGAAGTCCCAGCGCAGAACCTGTTTTTCTCATGTTTGAGGGACCCGTCCAACAAACAGGAATTGGAAAAAAATCTTTAAACATAATTTAATTAAATTAATTGACCACCAAGAATAAGTTCTTGTTATTGTTATATGCATATACCAGCTTTCCCACAGCCTCTATCTCTTATCAATTGTCTCTGAGCTGGTGTATTATCTGTTATGATGTCTGCCAGACACAGCACACACAGACGTGAGGGATTCCTGCTCTTCTGTTTCTATGAAGCACATGGTCAGAATAAGCAGCAGCATGGAGGGCATTATACAGAAGCAGCATGGTGGGCATTACACAGCAGCAGCATAAAGGACATTACACAGCAGCAGCATGGAGGACATTACACAGCAGCAGCATGGAGGACATTACACAGCAGCAGCATGGAGGACATTACACAGCAGCAGCATGGAGGACATTATACAGCAGCAGCATGGAGGGCATTATACAGGAGCAGCATGGAGGACATTACACAGCAGCAGCATGGAGGGCATTATACAGAAGCTGCATGGTGGGCATTACACAGCAGCAGCATAAAGGACATTACACAGCAGCAGCATGGAGGACATTACACAGCAGCAGCATGGAGGACATTACACAGCAGCAGCATGGAGGACATTACACAGCAGCAGCATGGAGGGCATTATACAGGAGCAGCATGGAGGACATTACACAGCAGCAGCATGGAGGGCATTATACAGAAGCTGCATGGTGGGCATTACACAGCAGCAGCATAAAGGACATTACACAGCAGCAGCATGGAGGACATTACACAGCAGCAGCATGGAGGACATTACACAGCAGCAGCATGGAGGACATTACACAGCAGCAGCATGGAGGACATTACACGGCAGCAGCATGGAGGGCATTACACGGCAGCAGCATGGAGGGCATTTCACGGCAGCAGCATGGAGGGCATTTCACGGCAGCAGCATGGAGGGCATTTCACGGCAGCAGCATGGAGGGCATTACACGGCAGCAGCATGGAGGGCATTACACGGCAGCAGCATGGAGGGCATTACACGGCAGCAGCATGGAGGGCATTACACGGCAGCAGCATGGAGGGCATTACACGGCAGCAGCATGGAGGGCATTACACGGCAGCAGCATGGAGGGCATTACACGGCAGCAGCATGGAGGGCATTACACGGCAGCAGCATGGAGGGCATTACACGGCAGCAGCATGGAGGGCATTACACAGCAGCAGCATGGAGGACATTACACAGCAGCAGCATGGAGGGCATTATACAGCAGCAGCATGGAGGACATTATACAGCAGCAGCATGGAGGGCATTATACAGCAGCAGCATGGAGGACATTATACAGCAGCAGCATGGAGGACATTATACAGCAGCAGCAGCATTGAGGGCATTATACAGCAGCAGCAGCATGGAGGGCATTATACAGCAGCAGCATGGAGGGCATTATACAGCAGCAGCATGGAGGACATTATACAGCAGCATGGAGGGCATTATACAGGAGCAGCATGGAGGACATTACACAGCAGCAGCATGGAGGGCATTATACAGAAGCTGCATGGTGGGCATTACACAGCAGCAGCATAAAGGACATTACACAGCAGCAGCATGGAGGACATTACACAGCAGCAGCATGAAGGACATTATACAGCAGCAGCATGGAGGGCATTATACAGGAGCAGCATGGTGGGCATTACACAGCAGCAGCATGGAGGACATTACACAGTAGCAGCATGGAGGACATTACACAGCAGTACTGAGCAGTGTAGCTGGAAATACAGCACTGAGTGGAACTAAACACTTACTAAAAAAGCAGAAGTAGCATGGAGAGCATTACACAAGTACTGATCAGTATAGCTGAAAATACAGCACTGGGTGAGATTAAACACTTACTAGAAAGCAGGAGCAGCATGGAGGACATTATACAGCGGTACTGATCAACATAGTTGGGAATACATCATTTGGTGAGATTAAACACTTACTAGAAAGTAGGAGTAGCATAGAGAGCGTTACACATCAGTACTGAGCAGTGAAGCTTGAACTCTGTCGTCACAGGAGTGAGATAAAACACTTCCTAGAAAGCGTCTGTTGACCAATGCTTTTCAGGATGTTCAGAATTGATCCCTGTGGAATTGTGATAGTTATTCCCTAAATCTAACAGTTTCCAGACAGTAAAATAGAGCGATAAAGGGATTTGCTTTGATTGCACAGCAGTAATAGCTGCTCCCTCCTTCAGTTCTGGTGCATTTGGCCCCTATGACCCCAGGGCCCGGGCCCCTGCGCCTGACTGATTATGACAATCCGTATACCGTCTCTGTGGAGTCCTGTGAGATGTATCAGGCCCCTTGTGATAAGTGACGTTCTGCAGTTCAGACCCCTATTTCCCGTTATTATCCTCTCCGGGATGATAATTGTTCCCTATGGGACATTTTTGGAATAAATCTCCAGGAATCATATTTTCTCTCCGTTATTCGATCTCACACATATTTTGTGGCAATTTCTTTTCTAATTCATCTTCTTGAGCGTCGAAGCCTTTAACAGAGATGATGAGGTGTTACGTCCGCACCGGCCTCTGCTCCGCTCTGCATCCACTAATCTCTATATATATATCTGTATAGAGCGCGGTGCGGCGCTCGGGCGGCTCGTCTGTAGACTCGGGCCGGACACTGCGGGTACTCAGGGTTATAGGAACCATCTGTGCAAACCCAGCAGAGACAAACAGTAGTGCGGCTCGTAAAGTGGAAGCGTCTCATCCACGCCGGCTTTGAAGTTCGTCTTTAGACTGATGAAGCTTCAGTGTTTATGGGACGGAGCTGGATTATGTCTGGTCCGAAGCTTCATCCGTGTCTGGGGCGGCCGCTCTGTGTCCATCCACCATGGCGGCACTAAATCCCCAAATGAAAATTAATATAACTAGGGCAAAAAAGTAGTTTTTTATATGTTTTCTAAATATTAATAAAAATAACTTATTTATATAATGCCATATGGCCTGATTTGGCCCTTCCAGGGGACCCTTCACTGTCAATCGCCTGTGCGCTCCTCACTAGAGATGAGCGAACCCATCAAGGTTTGGTTTGTGTTCGCCGACTTTCCCAGTGGTTGCTGAACAGTTTGCCAAACATATCAGAACACCATTGAATTCAATAGGAGGCAAAACTCATGTGTTAGTTACGGTCAAGGAGATTCAGGATAGTATGAGCTGAGGAGGCTGCAAAAGAAAGAAAATAAGGAATAAAACAGGACAGTTATACTTACCAACCTTCCCTGCGTCTGTCACACTGTTTCCTGGGCCGCTCATTAACCCTCATACATATTCACTGCTGCTCCCGCCCACTGGCAGCCCCAATGTCTCGGGTTGCAGGTAGACCATGCCCCCAACCTGTGTGACAGTGTCTCTGATTGGCTGTAATCACACATGCTGTCTGCATCCCTACAGTAGTGTAAAAAATAAATAAATTGGCGTAGGCTCGCCATATATCGTGATATACAGTGCAGATAAAGCATACAGCTTCAGCCTGCAGCCCCCAGCCGTGCACTTATCTTGGCTGTGTATCAAAATAAGAGGAACAGCATACAGCTTTTTTTTTTTAAAAAAAAATATTTCAATAAATAATCTTTAAAAATTGCATACGTCTGTCCCCCCCAATTTTGATACCAAACCAAGATAAAGCAGACAACTGGGGGCTGGTATTCTCAGCCTGGGGAAGCCTATGGTTAAGGAGTGGACTCGGAAGTAGTGTAACAGCGGCGTGAAGACGAATAAGTATGTCCTGCTTTAACCAGTTTGTTTCTTTTTTTTACAGTGATTTCCTTGGCCAATCGCAGCCATGACAAAACCTGACATGGCTGTGATGGCTTCGGAAGAGGATGGTTTCTGCAATAGTGTAAATGTGAACAGTGGCGAACAAAGCTGAACTTTGCCGATTTTTGAGAAAAGTGTTAGTGAATTCGATCCCAACTGAATTTGATATTGGCAAACCTTTTTCATACAAGTTTTCTCATCTCCACTCCTGACAGCTGAAGTAAGGACGCGGAGATAAGATACACGGGCAGAGGCGGCTGAGCACGGGCCGCAGCCCGAAATACCACCATGGAGCGATCAGACCGGAGTTACCACAATGTGGATACAAGGCGCAGAAAACCATTCAATGATGCGTCAGCTGCAACATTTACATCTATCTCATTAATAACAATAATAATATATATACAGTATATATACTGCTCAAAAAAATAAAGGGAACACCAAAATACAAAATCCTTGCAATAGCTTTTTTTATAGTCACTTTTTTCTTGATTTTTTTTTTTTTAATTAATGTTTTCTATTTATTTATTTTACACATTGTACCCCCGATAAGGACCTAAAAGATCTCTGGGAAACATTTCAACATTTAATACTATTTTCATTTTATACATCTGTCTATCCTGTAACTGCAATATTTCAAAAATGAATCACAGATGTCGCTCAATGGACAAATGACTATAAAAAAGGCCCCTGTAGAATGGTGAGGGGCAAATCCCCATTCAAAGGGGTCAATGGGGACATAAAGATCATATATATATATATATAATATATATATATATATATATATATATATATATATCTCTTTACAAGATTTTATTGTTTTTTTATTTCAAATTATTAAAAAATCAATTTTAAATAAACAGGGTATATGTTAAAACAAATTGTTTTAAAACAGAGTCAGTTCCCACGAGGCAATACAAAATGGGATGAAAAATATGAGGCCAAGCAGGTTATATAGTAAATAAGGATAAATTAGAAGTTATGAGTTATGGTGCAGTTTGAATTTGTATAAAAACTACAAAAAAAATTATACGTTGTTCAAAAATTACAGTATCAAGAATAAATAATCAGAATGCAAATATAAAAGGATATACTATAAATAGTCACTCAAGTATTCAATATAATAAATTACATATTTACACAATTCAAGTTCTGTATACAATTAAATTGAATTAAATTAAAGTGCC
This sequence comes from Anomaloglossus baeobatrachus, assembly GCF_048569485.1. Taxonomy (NCBI): domain Eukaryota; kingdom Metazoa; phylum Chordata; class Amphibia; order Anura; family Aromobatidae; genus Anomaloglossus; species Anomaloglossus baeobatrachus. Next base: position 8,081,491 of record NC_134361.1, read on the forward strand.
CACTGCTATGTGCCTAATAGTGTTAAGGAGTCTAGTGCTGTATCCTTCCAAAATTAATACGCAAAGATGTATGTGGGCAATCAAAAATTATAATGAACCATGTGAATGTGGCGTTCAAAGGCTGCACAATTACCTGCTGTGAGGGCTATTACATTTGTAGACCTCCGTTCCCTGTGAATGGGGATTTGCCTCTCACCATTCTACAGGGGCCTTTTTGATAGTCATTTATCCTGTAACTGCGGCTGGTTAATTACCTCCAGATATAGTGATTTCAGCCTCCTGGTTGCACTCCGGAGGCAGCTCCAGTCCCTCCCAGCAATCACTGCACTGTATATACAGAGCGCACACTCGCTACCTCTGTGTATACTGCGATCAGCAGGCAGAGATGGTAATAAACGCTCCCTGCCTTCTCTGTGGGGCTGTGCCTGCAATCTCATGCTGACTCTGCAATGACGTTTTAGAATGTCACTACAAAGTAACATGTGTGGTCTGAAAGTAGTTATAAAATATGTGGAACAAAAACATTTAGCGTGCATAAAGAGTTACAATCAATGCAAAATTTTGCAAGATTTGTCTTATGACATTTAAAACATTGGTCTGAGGCACAAACGCGTGTACTACAAGGCTTAGAAACTGCTGGAGCAATGTGTGCAAGCTCATCATTGAGGTGCAGATCCGATACATGTGGAGGAGCAGAGTTATCAGTCACTGAAGATTGCAGCATTCTGATAAATGTGGGACAATGTCAGACGTTGCAGATCATCAGTCTCCGCACACCGGAGCGGTTTGTGTCTCTGGAGTGATCGTGATCTTTATTCAACGCTTGTAACTTCAATTTTGACCCTTTTTGGGGTGCAGAAATCTCATGTGTTCTGCATCATTGATTTCCACTGATCGTGACCACTCTGCCCTGGATGAATGGACCTGCAGTCAGGTCAGAAGTGTTCGGACTTTTGTAGGCATTTCTGGTGGTATCACGCACGGGTTCTTTTCTCTTTTTTCAGTCTCTGCACAAAGACCTGACAAAACTGGAGAATTTATTCCAATAAAAACTTTTTATAACAATGGAGGACGAAAACAAAAATAGTGCGTGACCTCCCCGCGACCCCTGAAGAAGGTGAGGCTCTCAAAGACGCCTCGCGCCATTCATTACTGACTCTCATCACTTGGAAAAGGAGAAGTAGAAGGGATTTTAGGTGTCTGCTCGGATGTGATGTGGAGATGTGACGCTCAGGACTTTTGGTGATAAATAAGGCTTGTAAGTGCAGATTTCTGGGGGCGCCGGTTGTCTGGGGGCACCACGCATGGTGGAACGGCTTTGTGGGACTGACGCCAGTCACTGTGTGATTAACACCGCTCAATCTAATAGAAAATGAGAAAAAAGCAAAGAAATGTAACAGAGGAACTGCGAACGGTTCAGAACCCTGATAACCGGGTGACGGAGTAAGAGCGGATACAAATCATCACTAGACCGTTCTGAGGTTATCCACATGATAGGACGTCTGATAATCCAGAATGCGATTGTATTCATTCCACAATAAAGGAATTTTCAGGCAATTTTACCACTTCTATACCATTTTATTATATGCATATTTATATACAGTGCCTTGCAAAAGTATTTGGCCCCTTTGAATTTTTCAGCCTTTTCCCACATTTCAGACTTCAAACATAAAGATAAAAATGTTAATGTTCTGGTGAAGAATCAACAAGAAATGGACACAGTTGTGAAGATGAACGAAATGTATTGCTTATTTTAAAAATGTTATAAAAAATAACTGAAAATCGTGACGTGCAATATTATTCATCCCCTGTAAGTGAATCCTTTGTAGCTCCCCTTTTGCTGCGATTACAGCTGCAGTGTCTTGGGGGATGTGTCCATCAGTTTTGCACATGGAGAGGTGAAATTCTCGCCCATTCTTTGTAAACAGCTGGAGCTGAGTGAGGTTGGATGGAGGCGTTTGTGAACAGCAGTTTTCAGCTCTTTCCACATGTTCTCGATTGGGTTCAGGTCTGGGCTGTGACTTGGCCATTCTAACACCTGGATACGTTTATTTGTGAACCATTCCATTGCAGATTTTGCTTTATGATCGGGATCATTGTCTTGCTGAAGACAAATCTTCGTCCCAGTCTCAGGTCTTTTGCAGACTCCAACAGGTTTTCTTCAAGAATGGTCCTGTATTTGGCTCCATCCATCTTCCCATCAATTTTAACCATCTTCCATATCCCTGCTGAAGAAAAGCAGACCCAAACCATGATACTGCCACCACCATGTTTGACAGTGGGGATGGTGTGTTCTGGGTGATGAGCTGTGTTGCTTTTACGTAAAACATATCGTTTGGCATTGTACCCAAATAGTTTGATTTTGGTTTCATCTGAGCAGAGCACCTTCTTCCACATGTTTGGTGTCTCCAGGTGGCTTGTGAGAAACTTTAAACAACACTTTTTATGGATATCTTTGAGAAATGGCTTTCTTCTTGCCACTCTTCCATAAAGGCCAGATTTGTGCAGTGTATGACTGATTGTTGTGCTATGGACAGACTCTCCCACCTCAGCTGTAGATCTCTGCAGATCATCCAGAGGGATCATGGGCCTCTTGGCTGCATCTCTGATCAGTCTTCTCCTTGTGTGAGATGATAGTTTGGATGGACGGCCGGGTCTTGGTAGATTTGCAGTGGTATGATGCTCCTTCCATTTCAATATGATCGCTTGCACAGAGCTTCTTGGGATGTTTAAACTTGTGGAAATCTTTTTATAACCAAATCCGGCTTTAAACTTCTCCACAACAATATCCTGGACCTGGCTGTTGTGTTCCTTGGTCTTCATGATGCTCTCTGCGCTTTACACAGAACATGAGACTATCACAGAGCAGGGGCATTATACGGAGACTTGATTACACACAGGGGCTTATATTTACCATCATCAGTCATTTAGGACAACATTGGACCATTCAGAGACCCTCAATCAACTTCTGGAGGGAGTTTCTGCACTGACAGTAAAGGGGATGAATAATATTGCACGCCACAATTTTCAGTTCTTTATTTTTTAAACAAGTTTAAAATAACCAATAAATTTCCTTCCTCTTCACAATTGTGTCACTTGTTGTTGATTCTTCACCAGAACATTCACATTTTATCTTTATGTTTGAAGCCTGAAATGTGGGAAAAGGTTGAAAAATTCAAGGGGGTTGAATACTTTCTCAAGGCACTGTATTTATTATTAGTATATATACTGTTTAGATATTGCACTTTCTTGTATAAATCTGTCAGTTTTATGATCCATTATATTGTTTGCAGCATCATTATGTCATTGATGCCCGGCACTATCCATGTGCAATGGTCTCCAGATTATAACAGCCGCCATAGAATGACCATAGTAGCCCTAAGGGGAAAGTGGGTTAGGTTAGAAAAAAGTCCAAAAATGTCTGTTTATCCATTGATGAAGGTAAAGGGCCTCCTGTGTCCCCTGACATCAGCCGACAACTTTATCTGGGGCCCGGAGGGGCGTCCTGACAGATGCCTGAGCTTCCTCTATTACATGGAAATGACAGGTTATCACCTGTACACGGGACAGGTGACAGCTTATTGATTTCTGGGGTCCGACCTCTGGGACTGATCAGCAGGATGAGGCCCTTTTATCCCTCTTAGGTTGGAGGGCCGCACACAGGACCGACCTCTGCTCCATTCATTCCTATGGGGCTGCACTCGGCTTTTTGCAGCAGCTGGAATCCCTCTTCCTAATTATATCCATTATGTTATGGATGGTGTATTCTGCTTTATATGAAGACTGCACCTAATTTGGGGTCCTCTCACGGGGCTCATTCTTCCTATATTATTCCCCGTCCGGCGGTGAGGCTGTATTTATGGTCCGCACCATTGCTATTGACACTTGCCTTGGTCCTCGGGGGCTCATTTCCTCCATTTTTCGGGCTGAGGTTTGCTGCATTGCTCGGGATCTGGTTTCCTGATGATCATCACATAGTTGGGTTTCATTAAGGATCGAGTCTGTTCCCGCCGGACTGTGTTTAATCACCGCTCATAGACCCCAAGATTATGGGTCACGGCAACTAGCGAAACACCAGTGACCTATGGAGGCAATGGAGCAGCTGGAAACTGGATTGATTTTGATTTTTTTGAATCTTTTTGTAGCAAATCTCTATTATTTGTATCTATTTATTATTATATTTATTGTGTATTTTATGGAACTGTTATTATTATTTTTGTCCTTTGGAAATATGGACATAATCCTCCAGCTTCTTGCAGCTTCGGCTCTTCGGGTCCTCTGGCTTTCGGCTTTCCTGCTCTTACATTGATGGAGTTCCTTCACACTGTGACTCGGGATCCCAGCGATCAGCAGAGGCAGAGTTGCCCCTTATCCAAATTGTTTGCCGTGGCACAGCGCCATACTCCTGCTAGTGGCTTTGCCTGGTATTGCAGTTCCGGATCGTTCATTATTGTATCAGCCAAAACCAAGTATAAGTAATGAGGGCAACAAAGCATTCAGCTCTCAAGCGAGGACCTGCCGACGGTCAGCGGGCCCCCTCGCTTACGCAGAGCTCCGACACTTGCCCGGGGGCTTCGGGTGGTGACAGCGATCCTGGGCAAAGTGCAGGATTATAAACATTAAAATTACAATTGCATTATCTTTTCTATGGGACATTCTGCTATATGTCAAAATAGAGCTATTTATTTGCTTTTGCATAGTTGTTTTTTTATGTATAGTATAAACCAACAGATCAAGACTGTAAATTATCTTTTAAGTTGCAAATTGCTTTAAATAATGAAATATTTGTTTGTGGTTCTGAGCCGCCCATAGATGTCTGAAGCAATATACAGTGGACAATGTCTTAAAGGGATTGGCCAGTCAGAATGCTAAATGACTTATCCACAATATAGGTTATTAATGCACACCAATCACCAGGATTTTCCTACATAACCTAAGGCAAGTGCTATACTGGCACTATCAGGCTGATTCTATACATACAGTGCTATACTGGCGCTATCAGGGTGATTCTATACATACAGTGCTATACTGGCACTATCAGGCTGATTCTATACATACAGTGCTATACTGGCACTATCAGGCTGATTCTATACATACAGTGCTATACTGGCACTATCAGGCTGATTCTATACATACAGTGCTATACTGGCGCTATCAGGCTGATTCTATACATACAGTGCTATACTGGGGCTATCAGGCTGATTCTATACATACAGTGCTATACTGGCACTATCAGGCTGATTCTATACATACAGTGCTATACTGGCACTATCAGGCTGATTCTATACATACAGTGCTATACCGGCGCTATCAGGCTGATTCTATACATACAGTGCTATACTGGCGCTATCAGGCTGATTCTATACATACAGTGCTATACTGGAGCTATCAGGCTGATTCTATACATACAGTGCTATACTGGCACTATCAGGCTGATTTTATACATACAGTGCTATACTGGCGCTATCAGGCTGATTCTATACATACAGTGCTATACTGGCACTATCAGGCTGATTTTATACATACAGTGCTATACTGGCACTATCAGGCGGAGTCTATACATACAGTGCTATACTGGCACTATCAGGCTGATTCTATACATACAGTGCTATACTGGAGCTATCAGGCTGATTTTATACATACAGTGCTATACTGGCACTATCAGGCGGAGTCTATACATACAGTGCTATACTGGCACTATCAGGCTGATTCTATACATACAGTGCTGTACTGGAGCTATCAGGCTGATTCTATACATACAGTGCTATACTGGCGCTATCAGGGTGAGTCTATACATACAGTGCTATACTGGCACTATCAGGCTGATTCTATACATACAGTGCTATACTGGCACTATCAGGCTGATTCTATACATACAGTGCTATACTGGCACTATCAGGCTGATTCTATACATACAGTGCTATACCGGCGCTATCAGGCTGATTCTATACATACAGTGCTATACTGGCGCTATCAGGCTGATTCTATACATACAGTGCTATACTGGCGCTATCAGGCTGATTCTATACATACAGTGCTATACTGGCGCTATCAGGCTGATTTTATACATACAGTGCTATACTGGCGCTATCAGGCTGATTCTATACATACAGTGCTATACTGGCACTATCAGGCTGATTTTATACATACAGTGCTATACTGGCACTATCAGGCGGAGTCTATACATACAGTGCTATACTGGCACTATCAGGCTGATTCTATACATACAGTGCTGTACTGGAGCTATCAGGCTGATTCTATACATACAGTGCTATACTGGCGCTATCAGGGTGAGTCTATACATACAGTGCTATACTGGCACTATCAGGCTGATTCTATACATACAGTGCTATACTGGCGCTATCAGGCTGATTCTATACATACAGTGCTATACTGGCGCTATCAGGCTGATTCTATACATACAGTGCTATACTGGCACTATCAGGCTGATTCTATACATACAGTGCTATACTGGCACTATCAGGCGGAGTCTATACATACAGTGCTATACTGGCACTATCGGGCTGATTCTATACATACAGTGCTATACTGGCGCTATCGGGCTGATTCTATACATACAGTGCTATACTGGCACTATCAGGCTGATTCTATACATACAGTGCTATACTGGCACTATCAGGCTGATTCTATACATACAGTGCTATACTGGCACTATCAGGCTGATTCTATACATACAGTGCTATACTGGCACTATCAGGCTGATTCTATACATACAGTGCTATACTGGCACTATGAGGCTGAGTCTATACATACAGTGCTATACTGGCGCTGATCAGGCTGATTCTATACATATCTTTAGTTGTCAGCTCGGATGTATAGGTTTTGAAACACAAGCAAGTAAAGTTTGTAAAATGAGCAGCTTTTTGAGTGACAGCAGCTGCCGATCAGCTGATAGCTGGGGTGGATATTCCTATTGATTCCTGCCCCCCTGCCTGTCCATCCTCCCTCTATCTGTTATTTATGCTAATTCTATTATAGAATTGTTTTACTAAGTGACTAGAAGGACCTGTGCTGATGTCATACCCATGTGACCAGAAGGGGTGGGGCCTCAGTCAACAGAAAGATAATGTTGCTTCCTGGTATCAGCTATGTTGGCTGAGGCCCCGCTCCTTCTGATCACATGGGTATGATATCCGCACAGGTCCTTCTAGTCACTTAGTAAAACAATTTTATAATAGAATTAGCATAAATAACAGGGAGAGGGTAGACAGGCAGGGGGGCAGGAATCACTATGAATATCCACCCCAGAAAGTTGCTCATTTTACAAGCTTGTGTTTTAAAACATATACATCCGAGCTGACACCAAAAGGTCTGTATAGAATCAGCTGGATAGCGCCAATATAGCACTGGCTTTAGGCTATATAGGAAAATCCTGGTGGTTGGTGCGCAAAATGAAGGGGACAAAGTGCTGCCCCCAAGGTTGTCTCTCCCCTGATACAAAGCCCATCACGGTTTCCAGCGTCAGAGGACAGCGGCTTCCAATGATTTAGGGGAGTCTCAGCATCTGGCCCCCAACTGATGACACCTTCTGACATATCTCCAGGTGACAGTCCAGTATTACTCCGCAGCAGGTTTGCATTGGACCGGAACTCAAAGTGTTAGTAACATTCAGTGCAAAACAATATAGCTGCACTGGTGTGGTGGGATCACAGTGCGTGGAGGGATCACAGTGCGTGGAGGGATCACAGTGCGTGGAGGGATCACAGTGCGTAGAGGGATCACAGTGCGTGGAGGGATCACAGTGCGTGGAGGGATCACAGTGCGGGAGGGATCACAGTGCGTGGAGGGATCACAGTGCGTGGTGGGATCACAGTGCGTGGAGGGATCACAGTACGTGGAGGTATCACAGTGCGTGGTGGGATCACAGTGCGTGGTGGGATCACAGTGCGTGGAGGTATCACAGTGCGTGGAGGTATCACAGTGCGTGGAGGGATCACAGTGCGTGAGGGATCACAGTGCGTGGTGGGATCACAGTGCGTGGTGGGATCACAGTGCGTGGAGGGATCACAGTACGTGGAGGTATCACAGTGCGTGGTGGGATCACAGTGCGTGGTGGGATCACAGTGCGTGGAGGTATCACAGTGCGTGGAGGTATCACAGTGCGTGGAGGGATCACAGTGCGTGGAGGGATCACAGTGCGTGGAGGGATCACAGTGCGTGGAGGGATCACAGTGCGTGGTGGGATCACAGTGCGTGGAGGGATCACAGTGCGTGGAGGTATCACAGTGCGTGGTGGGATCACAGTGCGTGGAGGTATCACAGTGCGTGGAGGTATCACAGTGCGTGGAGGGAGACACAGTGCGTGGAGGGATCACAGTGTGGTGGAGGGATCACAGTGCGTGGAGGGATCACAGTGCGTGGAGGTATCACAGTGCGTGGAGGGATCACAGTGCGTGGAGGTATCACAGTGCGTGGAGGTATCACAGTGCGTGGAGGGAGCACAGTGCGTGGAGGGATCACAGTGTGGTGGAGGGATCACAGTGCGGTGGAGGGATCACAGTGTGGTGGAGGTATCACAGTGCGTGGTGGGATCACAGTGCGTGGAGGGATCACAGTGCGTGGAGGATCACAGTGCGTGGAGGGATCACAGTGCGTGGAGGGATCACAGTGCGTGGAGGGATCACAGTGCGTGGAGGGATCACAGTGCGTGGAGGGATCACAGTGCGTGGAGGGATCACAGTGCGTGGAGGGATCACAGTGCGTGGAGGGATCACAGTGCGTGGAGGGAGCACAGTGCGATGGAGGGAGCACAGTGCGATGGAGGGATCACAGTGCGTGGAGGGATCACAGTGTGGTGGAGGGATCACAGTGTGGTGGAGGGATCACAGTGCATGGTGGGAGCACAGTGCGTGGAGGGAGCACAGTGCGTGGAGGGAGCACAGTGTGATGGAGGGAGCACAGTGTGATGGAGGGAGCACAGTGTGATGGAGGGATCACAGTGTGGTGGAGGGATCACAGTGTGGTGGAGGGATCACAGTGTGGTGGAGGGATCACAGTGTGGTGGAGGGATCACAGTGTGGTGGAGGGATCACAGTGTGGTGGAGGGATCACAGTGTGGTGGAGGGATCACAGTGCGTGGAGGGATCACAGTGCGTGGAGGGATCACAGTGTGGTGGAGGGATCACAGTGCGTGGTGGGATCACAGCTGTAATTGACGGCTGTGGACATTAGAGAGACTGGAGAAACCGCTAAGTCCCCATAGACACAATCCCCTCATTTCTCCTGGACTTGATTAGGACAAGTTAACTCTTTATGGTCCTCCTGTTAATGTAAAGTAAAGTCTTCTCCGTTTAATCCGCTGTTGGACTCCAATCTTTCGGGAGGTCAGAGGAGCGTGTCATGGCTCCAGCTAATAATAATTTAATTACTGGTGGGAGCAGGTGTCGCATCAAAGGTGTTTCCTGGGACGAGTTATTTAAAAGTCCTGAACACTGGGAAAAAGTTCTAATAATAGTTCTGAGTCTAAACTCAGAGGGTCACGTCCAAAGGCGCTGCTCTCTCCAGACCCCGGACCGGAGCCCATCAATCAGCGCTCGTATTAAGCCCAAAGATGGAAACATAAAGCTCTAAATCAGTGTTTCCCAAACTCCGGTCCTCACGACCCCAACAAGCCATGTTTTCAGGATTTCCTTACTATTGAACAGGTGATGGGATCATTATCATGGCAAAACCGGAAATCCTGAAAGTATGAGCTGTTAGGGGGGGTCGTGAGGACTGGAGTTTGGGAACCAGTGCTGTAAAGGATGGTTCTGGGCAATGAGAGGAGTCTTGGCCGCCATATTTACAGGCATCACAGCTCCTCAGCTTCAGGACTAGAGGCATAGTCCACACTATACTGGACGTCAGGCGCAAATATCGCTCATACATGTCATTGTGTTTGGAGGCACGAAATCCAGGAGCAGCGCTATTATATCATGTCCGGAGGGTTGTCACTTTCCTTCTCCAACACAGGAGTGAATATGAAAGTTGCATTTCTCGGTCAGTTTGAGCTGTTACATATTAGACACTTGCAGGATTGCATTATGGCCACACCGTCCTGCTCAGGGTATATGAAGTGTCAGTATGTAATGTATAATATCGGCTTTTCTGGATCCAGCGCTCGGGATAAATCTAAAAGAGTAAATGAGAAACAACAATATAAAACAAAAAACAATGGAGGGAAAATAGAGAAGACTGAGTCTGCGGAGACGCTGGTATCGGCCTTTACATTACATTAGTGTGGACACATTGTGACTCCTGGGGTAAATCACAAATGAGAATCACCGCTGATACATTGTCCGTGCCCATGTGACCTGAATTAGCCAATGAGGGATGACTTCAGAGTTTTATAAAGCCACATGGTCGGCCCTGGTCCTTGGTCACAATGGTGAAGACTGAGGAGGTGTCTGAGGAAATCAGATCGGCTCTTATTAGCAAACACAAGACCTCCAAAGGGTATAGGGTCATCTCCAAAGATCTTGGCATCCCAGCTTCAACACTGCGCAATGTTATTAAGACGTTTGCCAGCATGGAACCGTCAAGAGCCTTCCTGGACGTGGGGAATGAGGAAAATTGACAAGAGATGTCTTCGAAGGTTGGTGCGAATGGTGGAAAAAAACACCACCTCAAACATCCAAAGACCTGAAGGCCAAACTGGAACAAGTACCATACGCCACACACTTAACCAAGCAGAGCTTTATGGGTGAAGATCAAGGAAGAAGCCATTGCTGAAGAAGAGACGTAAAAAGGAACAACTCATCTTGGCCAAGGACAAACCACAATCCTTCTGGGAAAATGTTCTGTGGACGGATGAAGCATAAATAGACCTTCCTGGCAATTGCCTCCCAAGCAGAAATTTGGTATCCGAGGAAGGGCCGGTCTGGGGTTGGATGATCCCCCGGTCAGTGCGATCAGTGATACGGTCATGCCCCCATGGTGGGGTACCACATAGAGCCCGGACAATGCAGTAAGTCGCTGCTTGAATACCATTGTGTCTGACCAGGGGCCATCGAGCTGCTCCTGGTCTGTCAGCGGATGAATTGTGCAACTTTCAGATCCCTCAGACCAGCCCTGACCATTGGGAGATGCCCCCTCTGCCTGCTCCATGGCCAGGTCCTGCGAGACGAGAGGAAAACGGGACCAGATGCAGCACCCTGGAGCCATGACAGCGGAGGCTTCTGTAAATCATGTATTTATATCCGCTCCTGTAAATACCACATTCGCGTATAATTGCTGAACCTTTCATTTCTGGTGTATAACTGCAGACCCCACAGATCTGCACCGTTAATATGCCTATTAGCGACCAGCCTGACAAGCTGCAGTCCATTATCGTTGCGCTCGCATGCTGTAATTTGCGGCCGCATTCTCTGGCTTTGGTCGCCCTCTAACATGTGAGCTGCTATTTGGTCTTCATTTAATTTGCAGGAAAATGTATTCTCGGGCATTGATGTTTTTCTCTCCCTTATTTGAGTTAATCAGAAACATGACATTTGTGGTGACAGATCTCAGCGAGGGACGGCCGTCGTGGTCAGGGGGTAATGGTCGGCAGATGCTACCATTACAGAAGTGTTGAAAACCTTCACATGGTCCTCTGAAGTCTGGCCGCCCTCCTGACTGAGGAAGCAAAGATCTGCGTCTCCCCCGAAAAAGGATAATTATACAACGCAAAACGTAGCAGTGAAAGCACCATAAATATAAAGGGCTACAAAGTATCCACTGCCTTCTAATAAGAGCCGGCTTTACAGGGGCGTCCTGGGTTATGATAACTACTTGGTCACCACCAAATCTGCCCTCCTGCAAATGGCCATGTGCTGCCGATTGTCAGCTAAATGCTGACAGTGATAAAGCGCTGCCCACAGAGATCTTACGTAAGATGCAGCTGGGACTGATGGATGGATTCTGGATAATTGGCCCCTAGATGGGTTTTTTATGGTCACATTCTTTGGACTATAATGAATTCCATAACACAACCTATGTGAGAAGATTTCCATTTGTCTTGTGGTGGAAGAGTAGTAGGGATACGGTGGAGAGTCCTGCAATTACTTAAGACCTTCCCCTGCTCTCTTTATGGTCCTGGTCCCACCCAGGAGGTTCACACCATGTCACGCTCATGGCCGCTGTAGTGGCAGCGTGATTAGTGGACCCACTGGGCCAATGGAGTACCCCGGGACTACCCCTTAGTAGTAGGGGCTTAACTAAGCACCCACCATGAGGTGGATGCCATGTACCACTCCCAGGGTAATGACTGGGACTGTGGCAGCTGACCCCCAGGACAGGTGACAGAGTCAGGTATAGTCGGACAGATTAAGGCAGGCTGGACAGGTGGATACAGACAGGAGTAGTGGGTACAGCAGGGGTACACGGGTATGGAAGGCAGGTACTGGTGAATAGACACCGGATTAAAAGGACGGGAGCTCAGGACCTGACAACTAGGTAGATAGCAGACTGGAGACTGACTGACTAACTAGAGGCGTTGCGCAGGCACCTCCTCTAAAGAGAGGATGCCATAAGTACACAGTGCCTACCACAGGCTGAGAGGCATTTCCTGGAAATGGCATGCTGGCCCTTTAAGAGCAGCCTGTTGTGAGCATGCGTGTCTTAGATGCACTCCTGGGAACCCTGTGCGGCATGTACAGGGCATGGGAAGGGAAGAAGGCAGCAGAGCACGTGGATGGCCACGCAGCAGAGGTGGAAGGCGTGACCTGGCCGGGGCAGTGAGTATGTCTCTGCAGAGACGCGGTGCTACACACCATTAGTCTTTAGGTGAATAGTCATAAATTAAAGTTTCATTAGTGCTGTTTTTAATGATGAACTTTCTGGTCTTTACTAAGTCTATAAAAGCAAAGATCTTACCGCTTCATTAGATCTTGAGGGAGCTAAATATTTATGTTGTAACTATCCATAAGATGGTGAGAAGTGAAGAGCTCATCTCTGTATTAGGACCTTCCTTACATACTTTATTGTCCTAGCCCCACCCGGGGATTTTACATCAATAATTTTAAGGTGAATTATCATGGATTTAGCCTTCAGATTTTCTTATCTTTTCTCATGTTTTATATAAAGGACTGAATCTTTACAATGATCTTGAAAGGTGATGAATACTTGTGTTGTGACTACCCTTAAGATTGATATTTTATTATTTTAGTACCTTCTGTCACAAACTGGGGGTCACTCAAGATCCCTCCACTCGGTTGTGGACCTGTCAATCCATGACCGTGCACTGCACGTGACCCATCAGATAAGAACACTCAAAATATCCGCTCCAGTTATTATGAACCTACATATCCCCCATGTCCCCTCCTGCCTTGTGATCTGAGACAGGGCTGGACATGGGATGCATCTTTAGTTTCTAGAAAGGTATGAATTTGCAGCTTTCCCCATATCTCCACCTTGAGTGTCCAACGTGGAAGATATGACCATCATATTTCCATTTATAATTTGATCTATCCGTAGATAGGAAACACGAGGTGTCTGTTGGCTTCCCTCAGCGAGTTATTAATTTTGAGCCAATCCACACATCACACTATTAATAAGAAATGCGTGATGTGCGTCTTGCCGTTGTGAAGCCGAAAATATACCTGGCCTATTTGTGGGAGCAACGCACTCCCCAATATTGTAACTTTTGTATGGGAGCCTTAAAGTCTATGATTCTGGTTTGAAGCCGCTTGTAAAACCTGAAGTTGCCCTCCCAACTTTCTAGCTGAATACCTTGTCAGCAGGAGGTTTGCTGGCTAGAGCTTCTTCTTTAGTCATAATTAGATTTGTCACCTAGCCATTTGGTGACCAGATCTGGGGAATTCCTTGCTACAGGGCAGGGGTAAATGAAACTGTAGCAGCTGACTGACATGTATGAATGTCATATTACTCATCATTTTACTCACATCTTCCTTCACTTTCTTTATTAGCATAGCCCCACCCATGAGGTTCACATCCTTTTAAGATTTTCTGAATAAATTAAAGCCTCATTAACCCTGCACTCTCTGGTCTTTTCTCATGCTATTACTCTGATCTCAAAATATGTTGGATACTTGTTTATTAATACCAATATCCTTTACTCTAGTGCCATAAAGCAAATACTTAACCCCTTAGGGGTTTATTTCCACATAGCATGGGCAAAGTATAGAACCGTTTCAAAATCAATACCACATCAAGCACCTCAGGTAGCTTGGGAAACTTCTTGTATTGAATCCACCCGCGCATGCAACTATAACCACTGTGTCCACAAGACCAAGAGTCGGAGCAAAGATGAAGTGCACAGATGTGCGCTCACCAGAACTGCCGGGATTGGGGACACATCCCCCTCATCTGGAAAGTGAGAATAGAGGTGACCGTGCATGGACCACTACGCTCATACACTGGGCCAGCGTCATCACCGCACTTGTCGCTCCCTAATGCTCTGTCCATTAACATTTCCCTGAAGAGTAATGTTTTATTACAGGTGTCTTTCGTCATCCGGTCACTTTATTAATTTGTCGTGCTTTCATCCATGCAATACAGACTATTACCTAAAAGGACTTCCAGCCTCCACGTGAACTTTCCGTGCACTTTCCACCCATGCCAACATTATGACTGTCATTCTGCAGTTTCTTTATGGGGTGTGCGGCATATGCTCTGAATACATTCTTGTCGCTGGACTATTTCATACCATGGATGCTATTGAGGCTCTCAGGGAAACTGGAGCCTAGAAAATGTTTAGAGAGATTGAGTCTGCCTTCATTATTATCAGAGTCCTCTGTAAATACATTGAGTTTAAGTTTCCAGATTACATAAGTTGTCGGCTCAGAGCCGGGTACAGACTTCATATCATGAAAGTCAAGGTAACCAGTTGTAGCTATAATTTACACTGACATTTTTTCTTTACCTTTTTGATTATTTTGGTGAATACAATACACATCATTTTGCATTTAGAGTGTAGATGTCTCCTGTCTGCCTGCAGCTTCCAGTACCTCTGCTACCAGTCTCCTATCTGCCTGCGGCTTCCAATACCTTTGCTAACAATCTTCTTCTTCTTCTGTCTGCCTTCAGCTTCCAGTACCTCTGCTTCCAGTCTCCTGTTTGTCTACGGCTTCCAGCACCGCTGCTTCTGGTCTCATGTTTGACTGAAGTTTCCTGTACCTTGGTTACTGGTCTCCTGTCGTCTGCCTGCGGCTTCCAGTACCTCTGATACCAGTCTCCTATCTGCCTGCAGCTTCCAGTGCCTCTGCTAAGAGTCTTCTTCTTCTGTCTGCCTGTGGCTTCCAGTACCTCTGCTTCCAGTCTCCTATCTGCCTGAGGCTTACAGTACCTTTGTTACTGGTCTCCTGTCTGCTTGAGGCTTGCAGTACCTCTGCTTCCAGTCTCCTGTCTGCCTGTGGCTTCCAGTACCTCTGCTTCCAGTCTCCTGTCTGCCTGTGGCTTCCAGTACCTCTGCTTCCAGTCTCCGGTCTGCCTGAGGCTTGCAGTACCAATGCTTCAGGTCTCCTGTCTGCCTGAGGCTTGCAGTACCTCTGCTTCCGGTCTCCTGTCTGCCTGTGGCTTCCAGTACCTCTGCTTCCAGTCTCCTGTCTGCCTGTTGCTTCCAGTACTTCTGCTACCACTTTTCTGTCTACCTGAAGCTTCAGTACCTCTGCTACATGCTTCCTGGTTTTCACTCCATGTTCTTTCCATTTTCCTCATGCTTCCCCTGACTGCTGTACCAGCGCCTGTGTGCCCAGCCGGACCTTGGGCTTGTAGGATCCATTTCTTCAGGTGAGCATGAACAAGATGCTTACACTTCAATCATCCATTACCAGTTTGTGGTCCACAGCTGATAATCTCTGTAAAGGATGTCTCAGAAAAGAAAACCCTGTCCATTAGCTTTATAAGGTCACCTTAGAGGTTTTGGTATTTCCCTTTATGAGTAGGGAACAGTAAGTTTGTTGCTCTTCAGAGGCCAGACTTGTGGTGACCAGCCAACCACCGGGGAGACATGCTTATGGGACTGAGTGTGTTCATAAGGAATATTATTATTTCTGGCCATTATATGACTAATATCCTGTCATTTTCACCAGGTTTCCCCTCTGCAGTCTGTCTCTCTAGGGTACAACTGTCTCTGTGGTAGTGGTTGTATACTACCTGCCATGATGTCTCCTGTACACAGCACACACAGACATGAGGGATTTATTTTCTCCTCTATGTAGCACATAAGTAGCAGCAGCAGCATGGAGGACATTATATAGTAATACTGAGCAGTGTAACTGTGGATACATTACTAGTAGCAGCAGCAGCATGGAGAACAGTATATAGCAATACAGAGCAGTGTAACTGTGGATACATTACTAGTAGCAGCAGCAGCAGTATGGAGGACATTATATAGCAATACTGAGCAGTGTAGCTGTGGATCCATTACTAGTAGCAGCAGCAGCAGCATGGAGGACATTATATAGCAATACTTAGCAGTGCAGCTGTGGACACATTACTAGTAGCAGCAGCAGCAGTATGGAGGACATTATATAGCAATACTGAGCAGTGTAGCTGTGGATCCATTACTAGTAGCAGCAGGAGCATGGAGGACATTATATAGCAATACTGAGCAGTGTAGCTGTGGATCCATTACTAGTAGCAGCAGGAGCATGGAGGACAGTATATAGCAATACTGAGCAGTGCAGCTGTGGACACATTACTAGTAGCAGCAGCATGGAGGACATTATATAGCAATACTGAGCAGTGTAGCTGTGGATCCATTACTAGTAGCAGCAGCAGCATGGAGGACAGTATATAGCAATACTGAGCAGTGCAGCTGTGGACACATTACTAGTAATAGCAGCAGCATGGATGACAGTATATAGCAATACTTAGCAGTGCAGCTGTGGACACATTACTAGTAATAGCAGCAGCATGGAGGACAGTATATAACAATACTGAGCAGTGTAGCTGTGGACACATTACTAGTAGCAGCAGTATGGAGGACAGTATATAGCAATACTGAGCAGTGTAGCTGTGTACACATTACTAGTAGCAGCAGCAGCATGGAGGACAGTATATAGCAATACTGAGCAGTGTAGCTGTGGACACATTACTAGTAGCAGCAGCAGCATGGAGGACAGCATATAGCAATACTGAGCAGTGCAGCTGTGGACACATTACTAGTAGCAGCAGCAGCATGGAGGACAGTATATAGCAATACTGAGCAGTGCAGCTGTGGACACATTACTAGTAGCAGCAGCATGGAGGACAGTATATAGCAATACTGAGCAGTGCAGCTGTGGACACATTACTAGTAGCAGAAGCAGCATGGAGGACAGTATATAGCAATGCTGAGCAGTGCAGCTGTGGACACATTACTAGTAGCAGCAGCAGCATGGAGAGCAGTATATAGCAATACTGAGCAGTGTAGCTGTGGACACATTACTAGTAGCAGCAGCAGCATGGAGGACAGTATATAGCAATACTGAGCAGTGCAGCTGTGGACACATTACTAGTAGCAGCAGCAGCATGGAGGACAGTATATAGCAATACTGAGCAGTGTAGCTGTGGACACATTACTAGTAGCAGCAGCATGGAGGACAGTATATAGCAATACTGAGCAGTGCAGCTGTGGACACATTACTAGTAGCAGAAGCAGCATGGAGGACAGTATATAGCAATGCTGAGCAGTGCAGCTGTGGACACATTACTAGTAGCAGCAGCAGCATGGAGGACAGTATATAGCAATACTGAGCAGTGTAGCTGTGGACACATTACTAGTAGCAGCAGCATGGAGGACAGTATATAGTAATACTGAGCAGTGTAGCTGTGGACACATTACTAGTAGCAGCAGCATGGAGGACAGTATATAGCAATACTGAGCAGTGCAGCTGTGGACACATTACTAGTAGCAGCAGTATGGAGGACAGTATATAGCAATACTGAGCAGTGCAGCTGTGGACACATTACTAGTAGCAGCAGCAGCATGGAGGACAGTATATAGCAATACTGAGCAGTGTAGCTGTGGACACATTACTAGTAGCAGCAGCATGGAGGACAGTATATAGTAATACTGAGCAGTGCAGCTGTGGATCCATTACTAGTAGCAGCAGCAGCATGGAGGACAGTATATAGCAATACTGAGCAGTGCAGCTGTGGACACATTACTAGTAATAGCAGCAGCATGGATGACAGTATATAGCAATACTTAGCAGTGCAGCTGTGGACACATTACTAGTAATAGCAGCAGCATGGAGGACAGTATATAACAATACTGAGCAGTGTAGCTGTGGACACATTACTAGTAGCAGCAGTATGGAGGACAGTATATAGCAATACTGAGCAGTGTAGCTGTGTACACATTACTAGTAGCAGCAGCAGCATGGAGGACAGTATATAGCAATACTGAGCAGTGCAGCTGTGGACACATTACTAGTAGCAGAAGCAGCATGGAGGACAGTATATAGCAATGCTGAGCAGTGCAGCTGTGGACACATTACTAGTAGCAGCAGCAGCATGGAGAGCAGTATATAGCAATACTGAGCAGTGTAGCTGTGGACACATTACTAGTAGCAGCAGCAGCATGGAGGACAGTATATAGCAATACTGAGCAGTGCAGCTGTGGACACATTACTAGTAGCAGCAGCAGCATGGAGGACAGTATATAGCAATACTGAGCAGTGTAGCTGTGGACACATTACTAGTAGCAGCAGCATGGAGGACAGTATATAGCAATACTGAGCAGTGCAGCTGTGGACACATTACTAGTAGCAGAAGCAGCATGGAGGACAGTATATAGCAATACTGAGCAGTGTAGCTGTGGACACATTACTAGTAGCAGCAGCATGGAGGACAGTATATAGCAATGCTGAGCAGTGCAGCTGTGGACACATTACTAGTAGCAGCAGCAGCATGGAGGACAGTATATAGCAATACTGAGCAGTGTAGCTGTGGACACATTACTAGTAGCAGCAGCATGGAGGACAGTATATAGTAATACTGAGCAGTGTAGCTGTGGACACATTACTAGTAGCAGCAGCATGGAGGACAGTATATAGCAATACTGAGCAGTGCAGCTGTGGACACATTACTAGTAGCAGCAGCAGCATGGAGGACAGTATATAGCAATACTGAGCAGTGTAGCTGTGGACACATTACTAGTAGCAGCAGCATGGAGGACAGATTTATGTTTTCAAATTAGTAATCAAATGTAATAAAATATGAATAAAGCATAACAAAACACATCTCCACATGTAGTAACATCATTCTCTATTTTCTCAGTATTGATGATTACTTCCGGTCATGTCACATTTGTGGGTTACATGGAAATCTTTATAGTAATAAAATAAGTTTCCACTGAAACTTCTAATCGAAATTAAAATGAATGGAAACTAAAGCAATAAATGTCAATAGAGAGTTAAAAATGAGCCAACACGATTATAGGTTACTTTACACGCTACAACATCGCTAGCGATCTCATTAGCGATGTGAAATTCTAGATCGCAAGTGCGACCTTTCGAGATCGCACATAGGTCATTTTACGCATGTGCGCTCTTCAAAGGTCGCACTTGCGATCTAGAATTTCACATCGCTAATGAGATCGCTAGCGACGTCGCAGCGTGTAAAGCCCCCTTTAGGCGTTACATGGGAGATGAACGCTCCAATCAGATCCATGAATCAGAATTTGGATTCAAATGTTTTACTAGAATAGAAAAAAGAAATAATCGTGTTTTTTCCTGACGCTGATTGGGCCGAGGATTCATGATCGTCCATTATTAGGATTCACATATCGGGAATATTGCTACAATGCGTCCTTCTCTGTTGGGTGAGAACAATAGCGGCTTCTTGGAATAAGGAAGGAACGTCTTGTAAATCATCATCAAACATGAAGCATTTCGGGAGCTTCCTGACACCAGTACAGTCGTTCCCCCCAGCAGACCCTCTGGCTGCAATATTTTCATTACGTTTGTACATTTTCCACCTATTAAAACAGGGATGAGACCGATCTGGAATAAGCTGTTAAGAGTAACATGGTCATGTGACATGTGGCATGAACTCCTTGGATATAGTGGATTATTAAAGGGTCTGTAGATAGCTGCTCTCTTTCAAAAAACAGTGCCCCTCCTGTCCTCAGGTTGTGTGTGGTATTACAGCTCAGTCCTATTTAATGGAGCAGCGCTGCAATACCGGACACACTCAACAGGACTGGATCTGCTTCTAGAACCATGATGTCCTGTTTCCTATCTATTTGTAGCCCATTTAAATCATTAGAGTAAACAATGAGCGTTAAGACAGAAGATACGCTGGGACTAGTAGACTTGCCTGTATCCTCTCTCCATCGCCCCCTAAGGCTATGTGCGCACTAGACTGTTTTACCCGCGGATTTGCCGCGGAAATTTCTTGAGAAAGATTAGAAATCTTTCTGAAGACATTTCCCAGTAAAACCTATGTGTTAAAAAAATAGCTGTGCGCACGCTGCGGATTTTTCTCAAGAAAATTTCTTGAGAAAATGAGCATGTTCATTATTACCTGCGGAATACCCCCGGAATTTCTATACTTGCATGTGTCAGGAACAACCTGCGGAAAATCCGCGGTGAAATCGCGGCTAATCCGCGGTAAAAACGCATGCGTTTTTACGGCGGATTTGGTGCATTTTTTTCCCGCAGGTGTGAAAATCTTCAACTCCCAGAATGTCTCTCAAGAAAGTTTCTTGAGAAAAAGGACATTTCTAGTGCGCACATAGCCTAAAAGCTTCTTGATATAATGTTACAACATTTACAAGCACCCGAGGCCCTGAACTAATGAAAGGTAATGAAACTCCTGAGCTGACTAATGGATTTCTCCATATAAAATCCAGAAACACAATCTATGGGCAATACTAAATATCAGGGGCGGCGTGATCTCATTGTAGACTACGGCACGGATCCACCGGCATATCTCATCCACCGGCAGATCTCATCCACCATTACCCAATAGCATCAGTGTTATATTACTATTAGGAATGTAACACAAAGCTTATAATATTGTATATAATGATTGCAGGTATGTACAGTGTCCCAGCTGTATGTATCGCTGGCACCGTGTGTACAGTGTCCCAGCTGTATGTATCGCTGGCACCGTGTGTACAGCACCTCGGCTGTATGTATCGCTGGCACCGTGTGTACAACACCTCGGCTGTATGTAACACTGGCACCGTGTGTACAACACCTCGGCTGTATGTAACACTGGCACCGTGTGTACAGCACCTCGGCTGTATGTAACGCTGGCACCGTGTGTACAATATCCCGGCTGTATGTAACACTGGCACCGTGTGTACAGCACCTCGGCTGTATGTAACGCTGGCACCGTGTGTACAGCACCTCGGCTGTATGTATCGCTGGCACCGTGTGTACAGCACCTCGGCTGTATGTATCGCTGGCACCGTGTGTACAACACCTCGGCTGTATGTAACGCTGGCACAGTGTGTACAATATCCCGGCTGTATGTAACACTGGCACCGTGTGTACAGCACCTCGGCTGTATGTATCGCTGGCACCGTGTGTACAGCACCTCGGCTGTATGTATCGCTGGCACCGTGTGTACAACACCTCGGCTGTATGTAACACTGGCACCGTGTGTACAACACCTTGGCTGTATGTAACACTGGCACCGTGTGTACAACACCTCGGCTGTATGTAACACTGGCACCGTGTGTACAGCACCTCGGCTGTATGTAACGCTGGCACCGTGTGTACAATATCCCGGCTGTATGTAACACTGGCACCGTGTGTACAGCACCTCGGCTGTATGTAACGCTGGCACCGTGTGTACAGCACCTCGGCTGTATGTATTGCTGGCACCGTGTGTACAGCACCTCGGCTGTATGTATCGCTGGCACCGTGTGTACAACACCTCGGCTGTATGTAACGCTGGCACCGTGTGTACAATATCCCAGCTGTATGTAACACTGGCACCGTGTGTACAGCACCTCGGCTGTATGTAATGCTGGCATCGTGTGTACAGCACCTCGGCTGTATGTAATGCTGGCATCGTGTGTACAGCACCTCGGCTGTATGTATTGCTGGCACCGTGTGTACAGCACCTCGGCTGTATGTAATGCTGGCATCGTGTGTACAGCACCTCGGCTGTATGTAATGCTGGCACCGTGTGTACAGCACCTCGGCTGTATGTAATGCTGGCACCGTGTGTACAGCACCTCGGCTGTATGTAATGCTGGCATCGTGTGTACAGCACCTCGGCTGTATGTATTGCTGGCACCGTGTGTACAGCACCTCGGCTGTATGTATCGCTGGCACCGTGTGTACAACACCTCGGCTGTATGTAACGCTGGCACCGTGTGTACAATATCCCGGCTGTATGTAACACTGGCACCGTGTGTACAGCACCTCGGCTGTATGTAACACTGGCACCGTGTGTACAACACCTCGGCTGTATGTAACACTGGCACCGTGTGTACAACACCTCGGCTGTATGTAACACTGGCACCGTGTGTACAGCACCTCGGCTGTATGTAACGCTGGCACCGTGTGTACAGCACCTCGGCTGTATGTATCGCTGGCACCGTGTGTACAGCACCTCGGCTGTATGTATCGCTGGCACCGTGTGTACAACACCTCGGCTGTATGTAACGCTGGCACCGTGTGTACAGAACCTTGCTGTATGTATCGCTGGCACCGTGTGTACAGTGTCCCGGCTGTATATCGCTGGCACCGTGTGTACAACACCTCGTCTGTATGTATCTCTGGCACAGTGTGTACAACACCTCGGCTGTATGTAATGCTGGCACCGTGTGTACAATATCCCGGCTGTATGTAACACTGGTACTGTGTGTACAGCACCTCGGCTGTATGTATCGCTGGCACCGTGTGTACAGTGTCCCGGCTGTATGTATCGCTGGCACCGTGTGTACAATGTCCCGGCTGTATGTATCGCTGGCACGGTGTGTACAGCACCTCGGCTGTATGTATCGCTGGCACCGTGTGTACAATGTCCCGGCTGCATGTATCGCTGGCACCGTGTGTACAACACCTCGGCTGTATGTATCGCTGGCACCGTGTGTACAGCACCTCGGCTGTATGTAACACTGGCACCGTGTGTACAGCACCTCGGCTGTATGTAACACTGGCACCGTGTGTACAGCACCTCGGCTGTATGTAACACTGGCACCGTGTGTACAGCACCTCGGCTGTATGTATCGCTGGCACCGTGTGTACAACACCTCGGCTGTATGTATCGCTGGCACCGTGTGTACAATATCCCGGCTGTATGTAACACTGGTACTGTGTGTACAGTGCCCGGCTGTATGTATCGCTGGCACGGTGTGTACAATGTCCCGGCTGTATGTATCGCTGGCACCGTGTGTACAGCACCTCGGCTGTATGTATCGCTGGCTCTCCGTGTGTACAATGTCCCGGCTGTATGTATCGCTGGCTCTCCGTGTGTACAACGTCCCGGCTGTATGTATCGCTGGCATCGTGTGTACAGCACCTCGGCTGTATGTATCGCTGGCATCGTGTGTACAGCACCTTGGCTGTATGTAACGCTGGCTCTCCATGTGTACAACGTCCCGGCTGTATGCAACGCTGGCACCGTGTGTACAACGTCCCGGCTGTATGCAACGCTGGCACCGTGTGTACAGCACCTCGTCTGTATGTAACGCTGGCACCGTGTGTACAGCACCTCGGCTGTATGTATCGCTGGCACCGTGTGTACAGTGTCCCAGCTGTATGTATCGCTGGCACCGTGTGTACAATGTCCCAGCTGTATGTATCGCTGGCACCGTGTGTACAGTGTCCCAGCTGTATGTATCGCTGGCACCGTGTGTACAGCACCTCGGCTGTATGTATCGCTGGCACCGTGTGTACAACACCTCGGCTGTATGTAACCCTGGCACCGTGTGTACAGCACCTCGGCTGTATGTAACCCTGGCACCGTGTGTACAGCACCTCGGCTGTATGTAACCCTGGCACCGTGTGTACAACGTCCCGGCTGTATGTAATGCTGGCACCGTGTGTACAGCACCTCGGCTGTATGTAATGCTGGCACCGTGTGTACAGCACCTCGGCTGTATGTAATGCTGGCATCGTGTGTACAGCACCTCGGCTGTATGTATCGCTGGCACCGTGTGTACAGCACCTCGGCTGTATGTATCGCTGGCATCGTGTGTACAGCACCTCGGCTGTATGTAATGCTGGCACCGTGTGTACAGCACCTCGGCTGTATGTATCGCTGGCACCGTGTGTACAGCACCTCGGCTGTATGTATCGCTGGCATCGTGTGTACAGCACCTCGGCTGTATGTATCGCTGGCATCGTGTGTACAGCACCTCGGCTGTATGTAATGCTGGCACCGTGTGTACAACGGCCCCGGTATGGGAAAGTGCCGGATTACACCAGGTGACAGTAATGTGATCTGTTCATAGTATCTAGATACTTCTGTCAGTGATCAGTCCAATATAACATGGAATATTTCTGAATTACTGCTTGGTATGAAGCAATCATGGAAACGCTCCTGTCGTTACATAAGTCTAGTCACATCTTCTAAAATTGTGTGACATGGACCATCCACTTGAGCTGTCTGATACTTCATATAAAAAAGCAACAAAAAAGAGGAATAAATATCATTACTTTCAGCAAAGATGGAACTGCAGCTGTACATTACCTAGGCCAAAACCTACTGCTCCAGCAGGATACAGCTAAAGCCCCGCTAGGTGGAGGCATCACAGGTGCAGGAGGAGCAAATCACACACACGCTTCCAAAATATAGAGGGGGCGATTGCTGGATGGTAAAACTGCACACTGATGGCTTGCGTAAGGCGCTGTTCACATATGTAGATGCACCGTTACAAGCCCGCAGCCTATTAGGCAATGCCCATACTGTCAGATCAGGCGGGCTGCCAAGCTATACCCCACCTGTGTATCATGCAGGGACAGAAACTCTAATATGTAAGGCCTAACAAAAAGGGGCCTGGCTGTATCCTGTACAAAAAAATGAGGTTTTAGTTGGTGTTATGGCCAGAAGACAGAAGCCTACTACCCTCGTCACGGGAACCTCATGCTTGTAGGTCCCTACACTAAATATAATATAAAAAAAGCAACAAAAAAGAGGAATATAGTGTATAGACCTACAAGCATGAGGTTCCCGTGACGAGGGCTGCAGGCTTCCGTCTTATGGCCATGACACCAACTAAAATCCTCATATTTTTTTGTACAGGATACAGCCTGGCCCCTTTCTGTTAGGCCTTGCATTTTAGAGTTCCTGTCCCTGTATGGTGCACTGATGGAGTGCGGCTTGGCAGCCCGCCTGATCTAATAGTATGGGCGTCACCTAATAGGCTGCGGGTTTGTGACTGTGCATCTGCATGTGTGAACAGTGCTCTATGCAAGCCATCAGTGTGCAGTTTTATCATCCAGTAATCGCCTCCTGCATGTTTGGAAGTGTGTGTGTGTGATTTGCTCCTCCTGCACCTGTGATGCCTCCACCTAGTGGGGGCTTAGCTGTATCCTGCCTAGGTAGTAGTTTTTGACCTATATTACCATATACGTGTTCAGGTTGATAAGTGGCTTCCCGTCACCTCTGGGAGTTGCTTATCGCGGCTCATATAGAATCCTGCGTATCGAGACCCCACATTTATCTCTTATTCTCGCGAGCAGTCATAGGATCTCACTCGTCTGGATATTATCTACAGTATATGACTAGAATAATTTCAGGGGATTCATGAAAACACATTAAATGTAACAAATCTAGGAGAATAATTAATAATCCGTCTCTGGAGAAACTTCTGGATTAATATTTTATTGATTATAAAAGCAACATACACTCTTCTCCATCGCAGTCTGCGTGGTTGACGCCGGCGTGGCAGCCGTACAGATATCCGAGATCTTACATTAATACTGACCATCCAAGTATTACTAATATATCAGAAATGTTTTGGTCATTATAAAAAAATTTAATAATTTTTGTCCAATATTTCTTTCATTATATATGTTTGATAAACAATGGAAAAAAAAATCCCGAGAACCAGAATTCCTGAACAATCGCTTTAAATTAAAATATCACAAAATAAATAGAATACAGCCATTTAAAAAAAATAAGAATTTTTCTTTTGAAGAGATACATACACACACATTTATATATACACATATACACATATAAATCCATTTGGAAGGGAAGGAATATTTTTCTTAGAAATAGAGACAATACTGTTTCCTTTGTACTATAGGACTCTGTAAAAGGTATACGCATTTGTTATAGAAAGTGCTATTATGAAAGGTTCATTCGTTAATACATGTCCTTAACATAAAGGAAGGACCTGGTGGGACCATTGTGCTCTTGAGGGCATTGAAGAGTTAATGAAGAACATGAACACACAACAATGATAAGTCCATGATTACATTTTCCCGGGAAGGTCCCTATATCTGGTTTGCAAGTCAGTTGGATGGGAAATGTTTGCTCAGTAGATAGAATTTTAGGATCTGACAGGAGTTGAAGGACCTCCAACTTTCTTCTCCTTGGTTGGGACCTCCAACGTTCTTCACCTTGGTTGGGGCTTTCCAAGTCTGTAAGACCTCGGAAGAATAAGTCAAACACAGCTTTCTAGAGAATGTCTGATATGTTGTGGTGGAAGCAGATGGGTTGACCTTGGTTTAGAAAGTCATTTTTGTTCAGTAGATGATTTCGCTCTTTAGGACATTGTAGAAGATCAAGGAACTCCAATATTTCTTGATGATAGGATGGTCTTGCTTTGGAAAAGTATTTTTGCTTAACAGTTGTTTTCGACACTTTGGATCTGGTAAAAGTTGAAGAACCTCCTGTATTTTTGGTCTTGGTTTGGTAAGATAGGCTAGATGTTTTGCTGGTCCTCACCGATAGGCATGACTATAGAGACAGTAGCTTAGGATAAATGAGACAAAGACAGTTTTACAAAGAAGACAATGTCTAGTCTGGTGGATACAGGTGTAGGTCAGACATTTCTGCATTCATGGTCTGGAAGGTCATTATTTTATTGTAGATGTGTTTGTCCTTTAAGATTTGAAGCACCTCCATTATTTCTTGATAACTTGGCCTTGGTTGGAATATATACCGGAAGCTAAGTGTCTTTCAGGTTTTCAGCAATACATGTGGCTGCAAGAATAAGGCAAAGACTGTGCTACTGAAGTTGACGGAAAGGAGATATGGTCTCATATGATTGGGAGGAAACCTGCAGACGTCCATTTTTTTTCTTAGCTAGTTTGGTACCTTGTAGATCTTTATCAGTAGGCACAACTGTATTGATAGTGATGGAAGAGTAAGGCAAAGACCATGGCACAGAGAATCCTTAGTGCAATAGCATCTGAGATAGTCTTGATCCAGTGGTAATTAAACAAGCTTTCCTGAGGAGCCGATGAAGACCAACTTCATTCACGAGACGTGGACGACCAACCTGAATCTTAGAAGGTTCAGACCATCCATTCTCAAACCAGTGTCCAAATATTCATTGACTTGTCCAGAGTTGATGGCTCGCAGATGGATCTGGGAGACTTGTGGCCGGGGACCAGCTTCTCTTTAATGGTTTTCATTTCACCTCAGGGTCCAAAGTCAAACAAACCAGATATTGCAGTGAAAAGGGACAAAGTTCATTGGGAGCCAACTGGAAGAAAATCCAAAGCAAAATGGTTTAGTATCAGATAACAGAAAGGATGTTTTACATTCAACTCAACATTCGTCTTCAGGGTTTATATATAGAAATTATATTACGGCCGTGACCTCTGTGCTGCAGACATGACGGGACTCGGGTAACCTTAGCTTCTTGAAGTGCAGATCTCACTTCTGGAAAGGACAATCCTAACAAGCATTCCCCTCTTGGAAATGCAAAACTGACCTAGAAATACCCGATCTGATTGCTGATTCTGGAACTGATTGTCAGCGAGTCTTCAAGTTAAAGAAAGAGTTATGCAGATGGTTAGGGTCTGTGGAAAGCTTGGTGGCTACACGTGCTGTAATAGTGATTATTGAAGTGCACCAATCACCAGGATTTTCCTATATAACCTAAAGCCAGTGCTATCCTGGCACTATCAGGCTGATTCTATACATACAGTGCTACACTGGCACTATCAGGCTGATTCTATACATACAGTGCTATACTGGCGCTATCAGGCTGATTCTATACATACAGTGCTATACTGGCGCTATCAGGCTGAGTCTATACATACAGTGCTATACTCGCACTATCAGGCTAAGTCTATACATACAGTGCTACACTGGCACTATCAGGCTGATTCTATACATACAGTGCTATACTGGCGCTATCAGGCTGATTCTATACATACAGTGCTATACTGGCACTATCAGGCTGATTCTATACATACAGTGCTATACTGGCCCTATCAGGCTGATTCTATACATACATTTAGTTGTCAGCTCGGATGTATAGGTTTTGAAACATAAACAAGTAAAATGTACAGCTCTTTGATAGATTGTTTGATAGTGATTCCTGCCCCCCTGCCTGTCTGTTCTCCCCCTATCTTTTATTTATACTAATTCTATTATAGAAGTGTTTTACTAAGTGGCTTGAAGGACCTTTGCTGATGTCATACCCGTGTGACCAGAAGGGGCAGGGCCTCAGCCAACATAGCTGATACCAGAAAGCAACATTACTTTTCTGTTGCCTGAGGCCCTGCCCCTTCTGGTCACATGGGTATGACATCAGCACAGGTCCTTCTAGTCACTTAGTAAAAGGATTCTATAATGGAATTAGCATAAATAACAGGGGCAGGACTGACAGGCAGGGGAGCGGGAATCACTATGAATACCCACCCCAGCTATCAGCTGATAAGCAGCTGCTGTCACTCAAAAAGCTGCCCATTTTACAAACTTTACTTCCTTGGTTTCAAAACCTATACATCTTAGCTTAGCTAACAACTATAGGTATGTATAGACTCAGCCTGATAGCGCCAGTATAGCACTGTATGTATAGAATCAGCCTGATAGTGCCAGTATAGCACTGTATGTATAGAATCAGCCTGATAATGCCAGTATAGCACTGTATGTATAGAATCAGCCTGATAGTGCCAGTATAGCACTGTATATATAGAATCAGCCTGATAGTGCCAGTATAGCACTGTATGTATAGAATCAGCCTGATAGTGCCAGTATAGCACTGTATGTATAGAATCAGCCTGATAGTGCCAGTATAGCACTGTATGTATAGAATCAGCCTGATAGTGCCAGTATAGCACTGTATATATAGAATCAGCCTGATAGTGCCAGTATAGCACTGTATGTATAGAATCAGCCTGATAGTGCCAGTATAGCACTGTATGTATAGAATCAGCCTGATAGTGCCAGTATAGCACTGTATGTATAGAATTAGCCTGATAGTGCCAGTATAGCACTGTATGTATAGAATCAGCCTGATAGTGCCAGTATAGCACTGTATATATAGAATCAGCCTGATAGTGCCAGTATAGCACTGTATGTATAGAATCAGCCTGATAGTGCCAGTATAGCACTGTATGTATAGAGTCAGCCTGATAGTGCCGGTATAGCACTGTATGTATAGAATTAGCCTGATAGCGCCAGTATAGCACTGTATGTATAGAATCAGCCTGATAATGCCAGTATAGCACTGTATGTATAGAATCAGCCTGATAGTGCCAGTATAGCACTGTATGTATAGAATCAGCCTGATAGTGCCAGTATAGCACTGTATGTATAGAATCAGCCTGATAGCGCCAGTATAGCTCTGTATGTATAGAATCAGCCTGATAGTGCCAGTATAGCACTGTATGTATAGAATCAGCCTGATAGCGCCAGTATAGCACTGTATGTATAGAATCAGCCTGATAGTGCCAGTATAGCACTGTATGTATAGAATCAGCCTGATAGCGCCAGTATAGCACTGTATGTATAGAATCAGCCTGATAGTGCCAGTATAGCACTGTATATATAGAATCAGCCTGATAGTGCCAGTATAGCACTGAATGTATAGAATCAGCCTGATAGTGCCAGTATAGCACTGTATGTATAGAATCAGCCTGATAGCGCCAGTATAGCACTGTATGTATAGAATCAGCCTGATAGTGCCAGTATAGCACTGTATGTATAGAATCAGCCTGATAGCGCCAGTATAGCACTGTATGTATAGAATCAGCCTGATAGTGCCAGTATAGCACTGTATATATAGAATCAGCCTGATAGTGCCAGTATAGCACTGTATATATAGAATCAGCCTGATAGTGCCAGTATAGCACTGTATGTATAGAATCAGCCTGATAGCGCCAGTATAGCACTGTATGTATAGAATCAGCCTGATAGTGCCAGTATAGCACTGTATGTATAGAATCAGCCTGATAGCGCCAGTATAGCACTGTATGTATAGAATCAGCCTGATAGCGCCAGTATAGCACTGTATGTATAGAATCAGCCTGATAGTGCCAGTATAGCACTGTATGTATAGAATCAGCCTGATAGCGCCAGTATAGCACTGGCTTTAGGCTATATAGGAAAATCCTGGTGATTGGTGCACTTTAAGGGTTGATGCTGTTTATTGAGTAGATGACTGAGCTTGTGGTTTCCAGCAGTGGCTTGTGCCTCACTCCCTATTAAGAACAGATGGACGCTCACCTGAACTGAGTGTACTTGTGTATGAGGGTCTGTAGGATTAGATAGGAACTGTTGTAGTTGCAAGGCTTGCTTTGACCAATATAAATATATTATTTACTCTACATAACTGCTCTTATTGGAGTCATCCAATACTGAAGTGATTGGTGGGAATCTGCTTAATGAAGACGTCTCTATAAATAAGAACATCAATGATAATTCATGCAAATTAAGATTGTAAGCAAAGATCCAGACAATTGAGTCTTCTCTTGCCTTACCTAGAATGGCATTGGGCCTTTGTGGGACAGCCTTGGTCTTTGACGTCTCAGTTTCCTAAAGGCGCCTTGGCGCTGGGGCGCTGCATGGCGCGTGTTCTTGGAATTGACCAAGGTCCGTATATTCTTTTCTTCATCCTTTCGATCTGATCCTTCAGCTAATGGAGCTATAAAGAGAAAGAGTGTAAGGATGAGATTTGGGGTCCTTACTTTATTTTTGGGGGTACAAAGGTAACAGTTGGGTGTAAATGGAGCAAAGACTTCTCTGCCATATAATAAGGCATCAGTTTGATAAATGACACATGGGAAATGCAATATCGCCCATGCACTTCTATCTACTCTTTACTGAATTTGCCGGTGCAGAACCTTACATTGTGAATTATACAATTCGTGCCACACTTCACTGGCGTTGTACCAGGTATGCCGGATGCCCGGATTACTACATTTGCCCCCCGGGGGTTTATTTAAGAGCTGTAAACATATTGGCTTAAAGAGGGGTTAAGTCGTGAACTCCTGCAAACGCCCGTCCTCGCCCCACTACTCCCCGCGGTAAATGAGGCAGGTCTAATACTTTTGAGTATTTTAATCCACATGGAGAACTGTAAATCCCTCACTGTGAAACGCTCCCATATATTGTTAGAAGTTCAGACGAGGCAATTACTCTAATGACATTCATTTTCCTGAGCTAAATCTGCTTCATGAGCCGCAGTCTGCAGAGCCACAATGGCAGCGGAACAGATACTTTATTTGTTACATTGTAACATATTGTAAACAGATGCAGCCTCAATATATCACAGACATTGTTTGTTCTGCCCTCGGGCTGAATAAAGGGGTCTGGAGCGGGGTCCTGGGGGACGGGCAGGGGCTGCAGAGTAATCCTGCCTCATTCATTCACATTTTCCCATCAGTAATCCCTGTTATTTAGGGGAGACGACCACGTCCCGCACCTTCTCATTAGAGGTGTAGCCTGTCTACATCTATTGTAATTTTACCAATCAGGACATATCAAAAGTTTCATTTATTATTAACATTTTAGCTTTTTAAATTTCAACAAACACAGAACAAAAAAATGTTTACATTGTTGCAGTGCATTTATTAATTTGCAATAAATATATAAAAGATAAATGACACTCAAACTATTCACTGAGGAGGTATTACTAGGGAGAGCTGTGGGTTTCAGCCCACCCCTGGAATTGTGTCCTTTTGTGTTTTTTTTTTAATTATTACAGAAATAATATGGTCACTATGTCACCTACAGATACAATAGTCACCATCGAGACGTTTCCACCTCGGGTCTCACAGTTCTTAAACTAAGGGACTTTATTGTTATTCTCAACTGCGGAAAATATTGTTCACCCCAGGTCATTCTCACTGTCAGGCCATGGCCCTTCAAGTCCTCCATCTTTGATGGTCCAAAATTCCATTTTTAAAAAGTTAATTCAAGTGTACTTAAAGGATTTTAATTACACATCTAAAACAATTAGGAAAAAAAACCAAACAAACAGCAATAAAGTGATGATCGCTAATGACATAGTAGTACCCTTTACTATAGATTCTGTATCCCATTTATGAAAAAAACAAAAGCAACTTGTATTGAAATGCCAATCTGTCCTATCGTCTTAGCCATGTAAGATTTTTAAGCTGCTCCCCCACCCCCTGCATTGTAGGGGGATTACACAATACCAGCAATTGAAGATAGTTGTCAGCACAGCAGGACTTGTTTCGAGTGATTGGGATCACAACCTTGTGGCATGCAACCTATATATGTAAACTGAGTTATTGTACACAATGGCATGTATAATCCCTCCACATATGTTGGTCTGTGCAGGTTTTTTCCCTGCATGAGATCTATCAATGGAGATTTTCATTAATTCTTTTCAAAAGAAGCACTTGTGCTACAAGCTGGGTTGAAATATTTCTGAACATTGCTCTGAAACTCCCCTTGTATCAGACTATGTGGATTTAAGGCTTTAAGGGTGAGAGTAAAAATTGAAACGTGTCAGCAGTTCTGGCTTTCTCCATTCTATATGCTATGAAACACTTGTGTTTGGACATTGCCTTTCTATTTCTACTTGACTCAAAAGGTTAATAAATGCCTAAAACAACTGAAGTACCAAACAAACAGATAAGCTCCTTTGTATCCTGTTTTGGGGTTGAGGTAGACCCCATAGCGGTACCAAATACTATCTATTGTATTTGATACTTTTAATTTTTAAAATATTATGAGGTTTTTCTGAACATAATGAAAGTTTTACCTTAAACTCCACATTAAATTTACAACAGTTCCGTCACTTATTTATACACTTTGCTAAAAAAAATGTCCTAAAGCTGTGGTCACAGGTCTTCTGGTTCCTCCTAGAAATGCACTGCTCTTTACTTATACGCCAAGTAATTTAGTATCTTATGGCAGGTTTATAAGGGGCACTCCAGGACATTAAATGACTACCAATCGGCTATATACTGCCAGTTCAGACAGGCAGATGAATGTTCTATGATAGGCACATAGTGATTAATATGCTCATTTTGTGCCCATAGATGTCACGTTATTGGCAGCACATCAGCTCTTTACAAGGAGAAAGTAGTCTGCTTAAGAATCATTGCTGCCAAAGAGCAATGTTTGCCAGCGTGCTTAGACAGGCGGATAGACCACGAGTGTTCCTAGAAATGTTCATCTTCCAAATATTGGTTCCTCTAAATAGGCCGTAAGAGTTTCTTGAGCTTGTATACTTTCTGACAAAGGAGGCCACGATATGTGTGAATGCAGCTCTGGATGTGACTAGGGATGGAAACAAACAGGAAGCCACAGTGAAGTGTGGATGCAGCTCTGGATGTAACTAGAGATAGAAACATAATGTAACTAGGAAAAGTGAAGAAAGTCATTCATTGCGGAGTGTAAATCTGCTCAGTGCAGTGCTGTATCTACGCTTGATTCTCAGTAGAGTCATTTTTAAGTCTTGACACTGAATACTGCTCGTCTGCTCAGTTTTATGCTTTCCAAGAAATCGGCATGAGCAGCACAAGCATTCAGTCCTGAGTTATTTTTGTGCCACTCAAATAAGGAAATTAGATGGAAAGCGGCCCAGAATATTGCTCGTTTTCCGGAATGACTCCAGTGATAGCGCTAATCATTCCTAAAAATTAGAGTTTTCATTTTCATATTTCTCAGCCAAGAGGAAGTATCGCTTGCGCGTTTGTATCATTCTGGATGTAAATTTTGTGAATTGCTCAGGAATGTGCTGCCTGGAATGAATGGGCCGTGGCTCCGTGGCTCCGTGCCAGCTTGGCACCGAGTGCTTGTGTCTGAGCAGACAACATAATTATCATTACACAGGCAGGAGTCTAATGGGGGGTTTTGTGTTGTGCCCGGGGCTTTGTATTTTACAATTGTCTCCAGCAATGTTGTAACATCAACTAAGCCCCAATTACTCTTTAGATTTCCTATTCACTTTTTCGGTTTAATTGACAGTCCGCTCAGAACCCAGGTCCCCAGTTATGTTCACTTTGTTCCTCGTATGAATACCTTCATGTAGGACGGAGGTCAAATCCTAATTTCCTGTAGCCATACATCATGTCCTCTTATGCCTTCCACGACACAAACCAAGGCGCTGCAGTCATTGTGTCATGTCGGAAACAAAGGAAACAATGTATCCGTCATTTATTTTTAGATGTCCGAATTTTATTTCTGATTTTTGTTTGCAAGCGGCTCCAATTGTCACCGAGACCCACAAGATGTAGAAGCAACTTCCAATGTAGCCGTAAAGTTGCAGTCAGTTTTATCTGCTCCTGTTAATGTGCATTTACACTAAAAGGGTTTAGTGATGAGAGATATCAAATATTGGTAATTAATGATCAATACTACACGGGGTGCACTAGACTTTTAGGGGCACTTTGCACGTTGCAATACGCTAGCCGATGCTTGTGATGCAGAGCGTGATAGTCCCTGCCCCCGTCGCACATGCGATATCTTGTGATAGCTGCCATAGCGAACATTATCGCTACGGCAGCTTCACATGCACTGACCTGTCCTGCGACGTCGCTCTGGCCGGCGACCCGCCTCCTTCCTAAGGGGGGCGGGTCGTGTGGCATCACAGCGATGTCACACGGCAGGCGGCCAATAAAAGCGGAGGGGCGGAGATGAGCGGGACATAACATCCCACCCACCTCCTTCCTTCCGCATAGCCGGTGGAGGCAGATAAGGAGATGTTCCTCGCTCCTGTGGCTTCATACACAGCGATGTGCGCTGCCGCAGGAACGAGGAACAGCATCGTATCTCCTATTGGTGCGACATTATGGAAATGACCGACACTACACAAATCACCGATTTACGACGCTTTAGCGATCATTTATCGGCGCATCTAGGCTTTACACGTTGCAATGTCGTTGCCGGCGCCGGATGTGCGTCACTTTCGATTTTACCCCGACTATATCACAGTAGCGATGTCGCAACGTGCAAAGTACCCCTTAGAATTATCAATATGGACAATTAAAGAAAAAGTTAAAAAATTAAAAGTTTTCTTCTTTGGGTACATGATCATCATTGACTTTTTTCTCTCTGGAAGGGCAGGAAGAAATGGCATCAGTAGAGTGGATACAATCTATGGGGTGTAATTAGCGGCTTATTTTATATATAATTTGTTACAATAGCAGAATGTCTCCGCAGCTCAAACCATCACTGATCGGCCTCTTTCCTACATCCCGTTGGATATTCATCATTACGGACATTGTGACAATATATCATCTCAAACCCTTGTAAGTTATGAGTGGGCGCTAGGAAAGCACAGCAGGACCCCTGAACCGAGGGACAACTTCAAAGGGGCAGCGGTGACCGCGCTCAAGATCTGACATTTACTCCTTCACTCATGATCTTGATTTGTGCTCAGAAGAACTGAAGAAAAGAAAAGAAAGGAAAAAAAAAAATCTTTTTGATTTTGGAAACATTTGTTCTTAGAACATAAATATCCCGCTTGATCTGTTACTTGTGATGTTCTTTCATTTACAGGTGGCTCAGATTAAGATTGAGGAGCGCTGGTCTTTGTGCTCCCGGTTGTATAAAGGATGAGATCCAGGGTTTGAAGCCAGTGACTTGGCAGCCCGCATACTGGGCATACTGGTGTCTCCATACTGGATCATGCTGGGGCAGGTGACACATGCTGGAATTTCAGCCGTCTGCTTTATTTACAGAACTCACCGTGACTGTGTAAGAGACACGGCTGGATCAGGAGACCTGTACTATATTTCTGATTGGAGGCATTTGCTAATATTATTATTACACCGGCTACATATTGGGAGAGGATTTTGGAGATGGGAATTCCCCCAGATGTCGCCACGCTCTGCTCAGTAGATGGACCTGCATTGGCCATTGACCACTAATGGAGATTTAGTGACTGATAAACGCACTTCAAAGCCTGGACAAAGCCACCCAGGACCCTGCAGAAAGGGAAGACGTGGGGCTGGTGACGAGTCCGAGGAGCTGAGCTGAAATGTAGACAGACGCTGAAGCCTCGATCAGATACTTGCTCATCAGATTATTCCTCTGTCACAGACACAGTTTTGGATATTCCCCATGTTCCTTTCTGAAGATGGCTCTTTGCACTGCACCACAGTTAGGGACAGTTGCAGTATCTGTGTGTAGAAGTCACCCTTGTCAAAGAGGAGGAGAAACAAGGCAAACCCAACCTGTGGCCTCACTTCTCTACAAATCGTATATGAGGCAGGTTGGTTAAGGCGCCCACTGGCAAGAGATGCTTCAATTCTCCAACCGACTGAGGTCAGCCCGGCACCCTGGCCCGGGGGTTAGCCCGGCACGCTGGCTCAGGGGTTAGCCCGGCACGCTGGCTCGGGGGTTAGCCCGGCACGCTGGCTCAGGGGTCACACCGGCACACTGGCCCAGGGGATTAGCCCGGCACACTGGCCCAGGGGATTAGCCCGGCACACTGGCCCAGGGGATTAGCCCGGCACACTGGCCCAGGGGATTAGCCCGGCACCCTGGCCCGGGGGTTCACATTGTTGATTTGTAGCACTGGAGTCCTGTTTTCAAATCTCACCAAGGATAACATCTGAAAGGAATTTGTATGCTCGTCTTATGTTTGCATGGGTTTCCTGCTGGTTCTCTGGTTTCCTTCAAAGACATAGTGATGAGGAATTTAGACTGTGAGTCCCAATGGGGACAGTGGTGATAATCTCTGTGAAACACTATGCGATATGTAGGCTCTATATAAGCAATGGGTAATGAATACATATCTGTTAATAAAATAAAGGCGCTATACTTCCATGGATAAATATCCCAATTGCTTTGCCACCATGGACTTAAAAGCCAAGGATGCAACTGCTCAACCGAGTCACTTAGAAGTGAAAGCCTCTGTAATGTGACCACCATTTCCATGATGCATCGAAGCTCATGAATATTTCATTGTGCACAGAGAGGATATTCTGCGCTGGATCCATCCTCCATAATTGTAGAACCCCCTGAGACTTTGGATACATTTATCTTCATATTAAAGCACCAGGTGTCAGGAGTAAGTCTGTCCCGGCCCTGGAAATAAAGCTCGTGCACCGCCGGGTATCAACACAAGGTGCCGGGAGTAACACTGGGATGTGTGTCCCGGCCCTGGAAATAAAGCTCGTGCACCGCTGGGTATCAACACAAGGTGCCGGGAGTAACACTGGGATGTGTGTACTGGCCCTGGAAATAAAGCTCGCGGACCACCGGGTATCAACACAAGGTACTGGGAGTAACACTGGGATGTGTGTACCGGCCCTGGAAATAAAGCTCGCGGACCACCGGGTATCAACACAAGGTACTGGGAGTAACACTGGGATGTGTGTACTGGCCCTGGAAATAAAGCTCGCGGACCACCGGGTATCAACACAAGGTACTGGGAGTAACACTGGGATGTGTGTACCGGCCCTGGAAATAAAGCTCGTGCACCGCCGGGTATCAGCACAAGGTACTGGGAGTAACACTGGGATGTGTGTACCGGCCCTGGAAATAAAGCTCGTGCACCGCCGGGTATCAGCACAAGGTGCCGGGAGTAACACTGGGATGTGTGCACCGGCCCTGGAAATAAAGCTCGTGCACCGCCGGGTATCAACACAAGGTACTGGGAGTAACACTGGGATGTGTGCACCGGCCCTGGAAATAAAGCTCGCGGACCACCGGGTATCAACACAAGGTACTGGGAGTAACACTGGGATGTGTGTACCGGCCCTGGAAATAAAGTTCGCGGACAACAGGGTATCGGCACGGCCGGGTATCGGCACCGTCGGGTATCGGCACCGCCGGGTATCGGCCCCGCTGGGTATCGGCACCGCTGGGTATCGGCACCGCTGGGTATCAGTATCGTCGGGTATCGGCACCGCTGGGTATCGGCACCGCCGGGTATCGGCACCGCCGGGTATCGGCACCGCCGGGTATCAGCACCACCGGGTATCGGCACCGCCGGGTATCGGCACCGCCGGGTATCGGCACCGCCGGGTATCAGCACCACCGGGTATCGGCACCGCTCCGCTGTTTGCTCTGTACTGGAAAAAAACAGACAAAATGAGTTTTGTTCCTTCAGTGAAAGAGCCATTGTCTCGTAAGTGGGAACAGGGAAACCGAACCATGAATTTTCTCTTCGGATTCGCTCATCTTTTTTTAACTCTTCTCCCAAAATTATCTCCATGGACCTCAAATTCACCTAAAAGGGAAACCCCCAGAATAATAAGGAATGTGGATTTGACGTAGTAGAAATATCCCGCGTCTTCTGGAGTCAGTGTATATTTCCATCATAGCAGATGCCTGAAACAAAACTTAATGATAGAAACTAAAGAGTCACAGAGAGTCAGAAATATCTGCTAACGTCTTCATGAACGGGCCCCGGCTGCCGACAATGGGGACTCATGGGTGGGACGTCTCCCTCAGCCGCATTATTCTTAAATATCATAATATTTATGTAATACATGGTAGTGCACAGGGTTAATCTTCTGGAGCACGCCGTTCCCTGCCTCCTGGCTTCCTATATTCCAGAGGTGGTGCCGTGCTGAAGATTGACAGTTCAGACCAGAGGCCTACCAGCGCCACTGGCCCAAACAGCGCTTTATCCAATGCTGCAGCATATCAAGAGCGCAAGGACACCGGAGCTGGCCGGGTCCAGTGCGTCTGCGATCTGTAAAGCTTTAGATCAATGATCGTGATCTTGTAAGCGCTGCGCATGCTCGGCCGCACTGCAGGGCGCTCATAATCTAGATATTAAACAGAATTAAAAATCCACTCATGAGAATTGAAAATAGATTTACTACGATTAAAATTGCAAACTTCCTTGTGTTTACACTTTGCAATGGTAACCATTATTGATACAGCCCCTTAAGGAGGCAGATTATTGGGAATCATGTGTTTAAAACCTAACGTGCCCCACGTCCACAGTGCGCAGATCTCCGCACAGAAGCGCCGCAGAATTCAGGCTCATTTCTGCCGTGCACCTTCTCTGAGATGACTGATTGCATTGTACAAACACAGAGAGGTTCCTGCGACCAGTGCACTGCGAGTGT
Organism: Anomaloglossus baeobatrachus; assembly: GCF_048569485.1. Classification (NCBI taxonomy): domain Eukaryota; kingdom Metazoa; phylum Chordata; class Amphibia; order Anura; family Aromobatidae; genus Anomaloglossus; species Anomaloglossus baeobatrachus. The sequence goes on from NC_134361.1 coordinate 8,120,796, forward strand.
GCGCATTCCCACGTGCACAGCCACAGGTACAAAGACTGACCGCATTTATCTGCAAGGTCACCCCTGTGTCCCAACAAACCAGGAGGCCCCATAACAGGTGACACCAACTCACTATAGCTACAAGCCATATAACCTGCAATAAAGCCGAATATCCTCCACCCGAACCACACACTGCATTATACAACACAGAACAGATGCAATGCGCTTATCACATTATCATAAAGAGCAAATTGTATCATTATACACAGGTGGCAGCATTATAAAACTGATTCATAGGGGCAGCATTATAGTAGTTATATTCTTGTACATAGGGGGCAGTATTATAGTAGTTATATTCTTGTACATAGGAGCAGTATTATAGTAGTTATATTCTTGTACATAGGGGCAGTATTATAGTAGTTATATTCTTATAAATAGGGGCAGTATTATAGTAGTCATAATCTTGTACATTTACTTGATATTAATGATAACATTTTCTTCCTAATGAATTTCTACTATCGTTAAATAATGGAAATACAATATATGCTGAGATGTAGCAGAATGTCTGCGTGAACCTTTATATAACACTGCATTGTCTTGTTTAGGTTATGGGTGATAATCATCCAGAATGTGTGTGATTCGGGCGAGTGATAGGCCTCTTAGCGCCTCTTCATTAGTGCTGCCGCACGCACTGGTGATGGTATCGGCCACATAATCCGGCCCGGAGTGTGGAGGTGGCGCGGTGTCTACATTGGGAGCCTCAGTTGGGTAAACATCCCATGGAGGAGATAAAGTAGAGGTCAGACACGGTGTCAGGGGGCATCTCCCATGAAGCCTGGGGCCATGATGCCGGCTCACATCTTGCTGTGTGTCTTCACTAATGGGATTGTACAGATCTTTTTAGAAGTGGGAATTGTAAGTGTCTGATGGTGGTAAATAAGGTTTTAGGAGAAGATGCTGACAGCATCGTAGGGGGGTAGAGATGAGGTGAACACTCGTCACCCATAGATGGATAATCTGGCGTCTTGTCATCATTTCCTCCACAATCAATGATTGTTTATCCTATAAACAATGATTAAAAGGGGAGATCCTATTACTGACAAGTGCGAGGGTCGGATCCCTGGACGATGCACCAGTAATCTCAGGTCCAGGAGTCCAATGTTCCCCTGTTTTATTATGTGCAGTTTTACTCCATAAAATAGTTTAGGACTGAAGAAAGTAGCCAAGTGCTCCGCTCGTCTTCACCCATCAAGTAGCCAAGTGCTGCGCTCGTCTTCACCCATCAAGTAGCCAAGTGCTGCGCTCGTCTTCACCCATCAAGTAGCCGAGTGCTGCGCTCGTCTTCACCCATCAAGGAGCCAAGTGCCGAGCTCATCTTCACCCATCAAGTAGAAAAGTGCTGTGCTCGTCTTCACCCATCAAGTAGCCAAGTGCTGCGCTCGTCTTCACCCATCAAGGAGCCGAGTGCCGAGCTCGTCTTCACCCATCAAGGAGCCGAGTGCCGCGCTCGTCTTCACCCATCAAGTAGCCAAGTGCTGCGCTCGTCTTCACCCATCAAGTAGCCAAGTGCTGCGCTCGTCTTCACCCATCAAGTAGCCAAGTGCTGCGCTCGTCTTCACCCATCAAGTAGCCAAGTGCTCCGCTCGTCTTCACCCATCAAGTAGCCAAGTGCTGCGCTCGTCTTCACCCATCAAGTAGCCAAGTGCTGCGCTCGTCTTCACCCATCAAGTAGCCAAGTGCTCCGCTCGTCTTCACCCATCAAGTAGCCAAGTGCTGCGCTCGTCTTCACCCATCAAGTAGCCAAGTGCTGCGCTCGTCTTCACCCATCAAGGAGCCGAGTGCCGAGCTCGTCTTCACCCATCAAGTAGCCAAGTGCCGAGCTCGTCTTCACCCATCAAGTAGCCAAGTGCCGAGCTCGTCTTCACCCATCAAGTAGCCGAGTGCCGCGCTCGTCTTCACCCATCAAGTAGCCGAGTGCCGAGCTCATCTTCACTGATCAAGTAGCCGAGTGCCGAGCTCGTCTTCACCCATCAAGTAGCCGAGTGCCGAGCTCATCTTCACCGATCAAGTAGCCGAGTGCCGAGCTCGTCTTCACCCATCAAGTAGCCAAGTGCCGCGCTCGTCTTCGCCCATCAGTGCCCCTCTTCAGCTGATGCGCGTCTCCAGTCTACGGGGCCGTTAGGGCTTCTTTATATTGTACGACTTGTAGCCAAAAATTACCAACCATCAGCCTTTTATTAATTGATGATTTATCAGTATGTTCTGTCAGGATGATCGCACGTCCAATCTGCACAGAACAATCCTTCATAAAGGATCTCTGTGGATCTGGGGTCAGGGATCTCGGCAGCACGGTCACAGAGGATGTTCTGCAGAGAACAATGGTTATTAACCAGGTTAAAAATATTGTTTCCTCCGCACGATTATTGGGAAATGATTCTGGATGAACGCACCTGGACAGTTAGGCTGTGTTCACACATTGCATTTTTGCTGCATTTTGTTTTCATGCGTTTTATGGAAATTAAAGCTGCTTTTACAGTATCGGTAAAAGCGATGAGATCTCTGAAATCTCATACACACAATCCCTGACAAATGGAAATCTGCTGCGTTTTTGTGAGAGAAACATTTTGCACTGCAGGCGGATTCATTTTCCTGAATTGCTACATTGTGACAAATGATCAGCTCTGTGACACGCGGAGGATTTCCTGGGTTCTGTATGGGAGGAGTAGGCGCAGCGTTTCCCATTTGCAGTATTATTTCTGGACACTTCGGAGGCCCGGACTTCAGATCATCTCAGTCAGTTACTTCCCTCTGGAATCAAGACCCAAAACGTTTGCCAAAAACTAAAAGGAGATTCCTGTGTGAGGAGCGACGTAACCAGGGAAGGACGGGACAATAAAATGCGGATTTACAGCCTACGGAGAATCCATTTACTTGTCCACTGCTATAAATAGTATCAGAGCCGGACAATGCCTATTATTAGGGGGTCCATCCATCCACTTGACGGCTGCCATGGGGGGGAGGTCTCACTGATGATAAAACTCAGAGCCTAACTATGGAGAATGGAGAAACTCCAATGGTTCCCAAGGATGAAGCATTTTGGTAGAAGACCCTGTAGTAGCCCCTTATGGTAATGAGTGGTGGTCTCTGGCCTTGGACCTTTACCTTCTCATATCACCCTATATTCTGTGCTGTGCCCCTGCTCGCTCCGCTCTACGTCTCGCTCCTTTGCTTTTGTCCCTTGCCTTCTCATTTCTCCCTATAGTCTGTGCTGTACATCTGCTCGCTCCGCTCTACGTCTCGCTCTTTGGCCTTGGATCCTTACCTTCTCATATCACCCTATATTCTGTGCTGTGCCCCTGCTCGCTCCGCTCTACGTCTCGCTCCTTTGCTTTTGTCCCTTGCCTTCTCATTTCTCCCTATAGTCTGTGCTGTACATCTGCTCGCTCCGCTCTATGTCTCGCTCCTTGGCCTTGGATCCTTACCTTCCCATATCACCCTATAGTCTGTGCTGTGCCCCTGCTCGCTCCACTCTACATCTCGCTCCTTTGCTTTTGTCCCTTACCTTCTCATTTCTCCCTATATTCTGTGCTGTGCCCCTGATCGCTCCGCTCTACGTCTTGCTCTTTGGCCTTGGATCCTTACCTTCTCATTTCTCCCTATAGTCTGTGCTGTACATCTGCTCGCTCCGCTCTACGTCTCGCTCTTTGGCCTTGGATCCTTACCTTCTCATATCACCCTATATTCTGTGCTGTGCCCTTGCTCGCTCGGCTCTATGTCTCGCTCCTTGGCTGGGGACCCTTACCTTCTCATTTCTCCCTATATTCTGTGCTGTGCCCCTGCTCGCTCTATGTCTCGCTCCTTGGCTGGGGACCCTTACCTTCTCATTTCTCCCTATATTCTGTGCTGTTCCCCTGCTCGCTCTATGTCTCGCTCCTTGGCTGGGGACCCTTACCTTCTCATTTCTCCCTCTATTCTGTGCTGGACATCTGCTCGCTCCGCTCTATGTCTTGCTCTTTGGCCTTGGACCCTTACCTTCTCATTTCTCCCTATATTCTGTGCTGTGCCCCTGCTCGCTCTGTCTCGCTCCTTGGCTGGGGATCCTTACCTTCTCATTTCTCCCTCTATTCTGTGCTGTGCCCCTGCTCGCTCTATGTCTCGCTCCTTGGCTGGGGACCCTTACCTTCTCATTTCTCCCTCTATTCTGTGCTGGACATCTGCTCGCTCCGCTCTATGTCTCGCTCTTTGGCCTTGGACCCTTACCTTCTCATTTCTCCCTATATTCTGTGCTGTGCCCCTGCTCGCTCTGTCTCGCTCCTTGGCTGGGGACTGTTACCTTCTCATTTCTCCCTATATTCTGTGCTGTGCCCCTGCTTGCTCGGCTCTATGTCTCGTTCTTTGGCCTTGGATCCTTACCTTCTCATTTCTCCCTATATTCTGTGCTGTGCCCCTGCTCACTCGGCTCTATGGCTCGCTCCTTGGCTGGAGACCCTTACCTTCTCATTTCTCCCTATATTCTGTGCTGTGCCCCTGCTCGCTCGGCTCTATGTCTCGCTCCTTGGCTGGGGACCCTTACCTTCTCATTTCTCCCTATATTCTGTGCTGTGCCCCTGCTCGCTCTGTCTCGCTCCTTGGCTGGGGACTGTTACCTTCTCATTTCTCCCTATATTCTGTGCTGTGCCCCTGCTCGCTCGGCTCTATGTCTCGTTCTTTGGCCTTGGATCCTTACCTTCTCATTTCTCCCTATATTCTGTGCTGTGCCCCTGCTCGCTCCTCTCTACGTCTCGCTCCTTGGCTGTGGACCCTTACCTTCTCCTATCACCCTAGATTCTGTACATCTGCTCGCTCCGCTCTATGACTCGCTCCTTGGCTGGGGACTGTTACCTTCTCCTATCACCCTATATTCTGTGCTGTACATCTGCTCTCTCTGCTCTATGTCTCGCTCCTTGGCTGGGGACCCTTACCTTATCATTTCTCCCTAGATTCTGTACATCTGCTCGCTCCGCTCTACGTCTCGCTTCTTGGCTGGGGACCCTTACCTTCTCCTATCACCCTATATTCTGTGCTGTGCCCCTGCTCGCTCCGCTCTACGTCTCGCTCCTTGGCCTTGGACCCTTACCTTCTCATTTCTCCCTATATTCTGTGCTGTGCCCCTGCTCGCTCCGCTCTACGTCTCGCTCCTTGGCTGGGGACCCTTACCTTCTCCTATCACCCTATATTCTGTGCTGTGCCCCTGCTCGCTCCGCTCTACGTCTCGCACCTTGGCTGGGGACCCTTACCTTCTCCTATCACCCTAGATTCTGTACATCTGCTCGCTCCGCTCTACGTCTTGCTTCTTGGCTGGGGACCCTTACCTTCTCCTATCACCCTATATTCTGTGCTGTGCCCCTGCTCGCTCCGCTCTACGTCTCGCTCCTTGGCTGGGGACCCTTACCTTCTCCTATCACCCTAGATTCTGTACATCTGCTCGCTCCGCTCTACGTCTCGCTCCTTGGCTGGGGACCCTTACCTTCTCCTATCACCCTAGATTCTGTACATCTGCTCGCTCCGCTCTACGTCTCGCTCCTTGGCTGGGGACCCTTACCTTCTCCTATCACCCTATATTCTGTACATCTGCTCGCTCCGCTCTACATCTCGCTCCTTGGCTGGGGACCCTTACCTTCTCCTATCACCCTATATTCTGTACATCTGCTCGCTCTGCTCTACGTCTCGCTCCTTGGCTGTGGATCCTTACCTTCTCATATCACTCTATATTCTGTGCTGTGCCCCTGCTCGCTCCGCTCTACGTCTCGCTCCTTGGCTGGGGACCCTTACCTTCTCCTATCACCCTAGATTCTGTACATCTGCTCGCTCCGCTCTACGTCTCGCTCCTTGGCTGTGGACCCTTACCTTCTCCTATCACCCTATATTCTGTGCTGTGCCCCTGCTCGCTCCGCTCTACGTCTCGCTCCTTGGCTGTGGATCCTTACCTTCTCCTATCACCCTAGATTCTGTACATCTGCTCGCTCCGCTCTACGTCTCGCTCCTTGGCTGGGGACCCTTACCTTCTCCTATCACCCTAGATTCTGTACATCTGCTCGCTCCGCTCTACGTCTCGCTCCTTGGCCTTGGACCCTTACCTTCTCATTTCTCCCTATATTCTGTGCTGTGCCCCTGCTCGCTCCGCTCTACGTCTCGCTCCTTGGCTGGGGACCCTTACCTTCTCCTATCACCCTAGATTCTGTACATCTGCTCGCTCCGCTCTACGTCTCGCACAATGGCCAGTTCTCCTCTTGGCCGTCACCCAGAATGATGTTCCTATAACATACCAGTGACCTCAGATGCACAGAGCCGGCGACGCGTCGGGTGCTGAATGAACGAGGAGAGATTTGTTTATTGCACGAGATAAACATCCGAGAATCCCAAATACAGTTTATGTTCCATACAATAACATATGGGGACGAGGGATTAGAAGGCTTAGAGTCCACACTAAATGTTTGCAAAGCTTTTACTTCTTCCAAGGTCTCCTTAAGACATATGTGGGTATATGAAGCTAATACAAGGAGTGGGGGGTCTCCTGCTCAGGACCCCCTGTTACCCACTGTGTTATCCACTATGGACTCACATTGAACACTTTGCTTATTGCTTTGGAACATAATCGCCAGTTTTGGTTCTTGCACAGATGACATGCCCTATAAGACCGTATTCACACCTGAGGGCATAGCATGAGGCGCCCCCTTCTGGAGGGGGATAACATTGCTTTACCCCCATTGTATGAGGAGCCTCATACACTGTGATTTTCCATCGAGCTGCGCGGAGTCTTCGCTGCCAGGAGCCTCCTGTGTCCAGGCCGGGGCTGATGGAGGAGGGATGCAGCCTCCTCTGAACACAGAAGATCAGTTCTCAGCTCCTTCCAGGCAGTGACAAGACAATCTCCCTTATCTGGAGCCTAATCAGATCTGGGCTAATGAATTGTTACCAATTGCCACCCAGAGTTACGGATTATGTCCCATTAGCAACAAGTGCCTGGATGAGAAGCTTTACAGCAGGGAGCATTTATCCATTACAGGCTGCAGAGCTGTAATCACAATGCAGTGCGGATAAAGCTCAAAACACAATTTATAGAGACAGATTCTCACCCTGCATAATGATGGGGCCGTCAGAAGATAGGAACGCCTCTTCTGTCTGCAGCTTCTTCATGGTTTTAGGACTCAGTCCAATTGGTACAGAACAGCACATAATTTGTTTTCCCCATTCGCATTATTAATAGGGAAAGGACACTGACCCTCCTCCAAGGGTCTTGATGGGGAAAGGACACTGGCCCACCTCCGATGGCCTTCATGGGGAAAGGACACTGACCCTCCTCCGATGGCCTTCATGGGGAAAGGACACTGACCCTCCTCCGATGGCCTTCATGGGGAAAGGACACTGACCCTCCTCTGATGGCCTTTATGGGGAAAGGACACTGGCCCACCTCCGATGGCCTTCATGGGGAAAGGACACTGACCCTCCTCCGATGGCCTTTATGGGGAAAGGACACTGGCCCACCTCCGATGGCCTTTATGGGGAAAGGACACTGGCCCACCTCCGATGGCCTTCATGGGGAAAGGACACTGGCCCTCCTCCGATGGCCTTCATGGGGAAAGGACACTGACCCTCCTCCGATGGCCTTTATGGGGAAAGGACACTGGCCCACCTCCGATGGCCTTCATGGGGAAAGGACACTGACCCTCCTCCGATGGCCTTTATGGGGAAAGGACACTGGCCCACCTTTGATGGCCTTTATGGGGAAAGGACACTGGCCCACCTCCGATGGCCTTTATGGGGAAAGGACACTGGCCCACCTCCAAGGGCCTTTATAGGGAAAAGACACTGGCCCACCTCCAAGGGTCTTTATAGGGAAAGGACACTGGCCCACCTCAGAGGGTCTTTATAGGGAAAGGACACTGGCCCACCTCCAAGGGTCTTTATAGGGAAAGGACACTGGCCCACCTCCAAGGGTCTTTATAGGGAAAGGACACTGGCCCACCTCAGAGGGTCTTTATAGGGAAAGGACACTGGCCCACCTCCAAGGGTCTTTATAGGGAAAGGACACTGGCCCACCTCCAAGGGTCTTTATAGGGAAAGGACACTGGCCCACCTCAGAGGGTCTTTATAGGGAAAGGACACTGGCCCACCTCAGAGGGTCTTTATAGGGAAAGGACACTGGCCCACCTCCAAGGGTCTTTATAGGGAAAGGACACTGGCCCACCTCCAAGGGTCTTTATAGGGAAAGGACACTGGCCCACCTCCAAGGGTCTTTATAGGGAAAGGACACTGGCCCACCTCCAAGGGTCTTTATAGGGAAAGGACACTGGCCCACCTCAGAGGGTCTTTATAGGGAAAGGACACTGGCCCACCTCCAAGGGTCTTTATAGGGAAAGGACACTGGCCCACCTCCAAGGGTCTTTATAGGGAAAGGACACTGGCCCACCTCAGAGGGTCTTTATAGGGAAAGGACACTGGCCCACCTCCAAGGGTCTTTATAGGGAAAGGACACTGGCCCACCTCCAAGGGTCTTTATAGGGAAAGGACACTGGCCCACCTCAGAGGGTCTTGATGGGGAAAGGACACTGGTCCACCTCCGATGGCCTTTATAGGGAAAAGACACTGGCCCACCTCCGATGGCCTTTATTGGGAAAGGACACTGGCCCACCTCAGAGGGTCTTGATGGGGAAAGGACACTGGTCCACCTCCGATGGCCTTTATAGGGAAAAGACACTGGCCCACCTCCAAGGGTCTTTATAGGGAAAGGACACTGGCCCACCTCAGAGGGTCTTGATGGGGAAAGGACACTGGTCCACCTCCGATGGCCTTTATAGGGAAAAGACACTGGCCCACCTCCGATGGCCTTTATTGGGAAAGGACACTGGCCCACCTCAGAGGGTCTTGATGGGGAAAGGACACTGGCCCACCTCAGAGGGTCTTGATGGGGAAAGGACACTAGTCCACCTCAGAGGGTCTTGATGGGGAAAGGACACTGGTCCACCTCAGAGGGTCTTGATGGGGAAAGGACACTGGCCCACCTCAGAGGGTCTTGATGGGGAAAGGACACTGGCCCACCTCAGAGGGTCTTGATGGGGAAAGGACACTGGCCCACCTCAGAGGGTCTTGATGGGGAAAGGACACTTGCCCACCTCAGAGGGTCTTGATGGGGAAAGGACACTGGCCCACCTCAGAGGGTCTTGATGGGGAAAGGACACTGGCCCACCTCAGAGGGTCTTGATGGGGAAAGGACACTGGCCCACCTCAGAGGGTCTTGATGGGGAAAGGACACTGGCCCACCTCAGAGGGTCTTGATGGGGAAAGGACACTGGCCCACCTCAGAGGGTCTTGATGGGGAAAGGACACTGGCCCACCTCAGAGGGTCTTGATGGGGAAAGGACACTGGCCCACCTCAGAGGGTCTTTACAACTCCAGAAACATTTTGCCCAGTCCCCAGTTAAATCCAGTATGACCCAGTGGTTGCAATGCCGTGATCAATTACTAGATCAGGCCATCCAATAAAACTTGGCTACACCTTATCACTGGTGGACACAGACAGGAAAGGGCCCCTGTGCAAAAACAATGTATGGGACCTCTGCAGCCCAATACCTCATCAAATTGTACAATTCACCCTGCTCTGGAGGTATTAATGGGCCCCTGACCTCTTGGGCCCCTGACGGCCGCACCAATGATATGTCCGCCCCTGCAACTTCTGCTCACCAGATGTCCACTACATTATCCTCCCATCAGTCAAGGTAAAGAGGTGACATCCTGGGATTTATTAACTTTTTATATTGACACAAGCACTATCTGATCTTTCCAAGAATCTCCTCAAAGTTTACAAAGGAGGATGCAAACAAGTGCACGCTATCTGCAAAGGTAAACTGAGCACCTCACACAGGCTAAAGGGGCATTACCCCAAACATCCAACTTATCTATATATATTTCCATCATCATCATCATCATCATCATCATCATCATCATCACATGCACACTTCAATAATTAACACTCTATAATTATGGAAACGTTATTTTACAATGAGTTTTAGCAATGTGTAATGACAATATTGACCACTGGGGGCAGTGTTTATTGAAAGAAATATATAGAATGATAGAATGAAATCTTTGAGATTTATTCTTATTGTGGAAACAAATCAAGTTATTTAACATTTTTTTTCTCGTTCCTTATTTGCATAGACCATTTCAGTACAGCTGGGCATGCAACCAGTGCTCGTCATTAAGACGCATTCCTGTCATGTTTGACCCTTCACATAGAGTGAACATTGTGCCCATTACAGCCCCAAACTGAGAGAAATGGATCAGAAGCCGCCCATTAAATGCAATTACGTTCCCTTTCATAATTCGGGGGCTGAGGTTTGTTTTTTTGTGGTGATGATTTTGCAGCAGATGGACTCGCACACGGTCACAATAACCTGTGATATCATTCTGCGGGGTGACTAGAGCCTAATGCATGTGTTACCATCACACATAATTGTGCTGCCGCAGAAATAGACGGAGCCCATTGTAAGCCTCTGATGGTTTAATTATTGGGCATATTCATGCATGAATAATGAATGCAGCCTATACAAAGTCTACACATCAGGAGCCGGCATCCTACATCTCTGCAAGAGCAAAAGCAGAAATTGCAAAAAAAACACCACCACATCTATATACATAAAAAAATACAAATATAATAAATAAAAAGTAGCAAACAAATGTTGTAATTAGATGGTGATGTCATCAGTCACTGAGCAACGTCATTAATATCCGCACCATGTAATGCAGAGTAGTAAAATACAGTGTCCGGTCAGTAACGCACAGAAGTTACTGATTAACCCTACAACGTCTCTACTAACCGAAAATATCGTAAATCTCCATTACAAGTTCCTCTTCCCATAGATCGGATTTGCAAACAAACCTATCAAAGGCAGGAATAAAACTTTGACACTTCTACATGTATATGATATCGGGGTGACATGAATGCCCAGTGTGAATGTGGCCAATAAATACATCTAGAATTGTATCCACAATCATATCCATTGCATTGTAGACGCTCTTCATTGGATACAATTTAATTGCAACAATGCTGCTTGCATATGTAAAGGTATATTTAGATTGTGAGCCCCAATGGGGACAGTGATGTTTAATGTTTGGCACTATATAAGCAATGCATAATAATATAGACACATGATTAAGGGGCCATTGACATGATCTGGATCGCCGCTCTGTGCAATTAGATTGGATACATTGTAAATGGCAACAACTTGAATAAAAGTAATTTAGAGTAAATGAAAAGAAACACAAATAAACAAAAAATGGCAACATTGTATCCACGATGTCAGGCAGGACAGAGGCCCCAGCACTCACCTCCAAAGGCTGAAGTGAAGGTTAAGAGCAGCAGAGCAAGTGCCAGGAGCCAGAGCCGGAGATTCATGTTTCCTGAGCAGTGATCCCAGTGTATGAGCTGCTGGAGTAGAGGGGGCCGCGCCTGCAGTGGGGGCTCGTGCAGCAGTGGTCTCCCTCCAGGAGAGGCTGCGTTTTGTATTGGTAAGGCGGCTTTGGATGACAGCCAGGCTGGTCATGTGGTCAGCAGCATTGCAATAAGCCCCGCCTTCCTTTTTCCTTTTTTTCATCTTTTCTTTTTTCCCCTTTTTTTTTTTTAGCACCCGTAATGAATTGAACTCACAGCAAAGAAACAAAGCACTTGGCTTTGACAATCGTATAAATTGGACGTCTGCCAGATGCTTCGCGGCGACTCGGATTTAATGCAGAAATATTCCAAGTAATGCGATTTTTGTTAACCCCTAATTAACCCTCATTTAAAAATTAAATGTTTTTTTTTCATTGATATGACATGATTTAAAAAAAAAAAAAATTCCTTTAAATTTTTTTGCAAATTTTTTGAATGGCGCCAACCAAGCGCTCACTCATTGCATGTCATTCATTCATTCATTCATTCATTCATTCAGGTGTGAGATCCCTGCAAAATCTGACAATATGCACTAGAGATTTCATGAATGAGAGAATAGTAAAAAATGTCTAAACTTTTCATGCAGATGTAGCAGAGCTGACTTTACCATTAACGCTTTGTATCATAAAACTGCGAGAATCTGTAAATAAAGTGCAGTAAGTTTATCACAATCTCCCCCAGAGATGCTCCAAATGGCAAAAACTTCTTCACAATCTCAGCCGTAAAATGAAAGAATCATGCTCTGTGGGCAAATTCCTCAATGTGCTCCAATAAGGAGATATGGAGAAAACAGAGAGATCTCCCTACTAGGAGCCGATTATATTAATCCAATCTGACCCAGCTCCAGAGAGAAGCGGACCCCCAGCTCCAGAGAGAAGCGGACCCCCCAGCTCCAGAGAGAAGCGGACCCCCAGATCCTGAGAGAAGCAGATCCCAAACTACTGAGAGAAGCAGACATCCCCCCCAGCTCTAGAGAGAAGTGGACACACATCCCCCAGCTCTAGAGAGCAGCGGACCCCCAGCTCCAGAGAGAAGCGGACCCCCAGCTCCAGAGAGAAGCGGACCCCCAGCTCCAGAGAGAAGCGGACCCCCAGCTCCAGAGAGAAGCGGACCCCCAGCTCCAGAGAGAAGCGGACCCCCAGCTCCAGAGAGAAGCGGACCCCCAGCTCCAGAGAGAAGCGGACCCCCAGCTCCAGAGAGAAGCGGACCCCCAGCTCCTGAGAGAAGCAGATCCCAAACTACTGAGAGAAGTGGACCCCCAGCTCCTGAGAGAAGCAGATCCCAAACTACTGAGAGAAGTGGACCCCCAGCTCCTGAGAGAAGCAGATCCCAAACTACTGAGAGAAGCGGACCCCCAGCTCCTGAGTCCTACACTAATGACCAATCATTTATGGGGTAATATCTGCCATCCATGAAGTGGTATAAGAAAAATGTATATAACAAGCACTGACGAGGGGCAAGCACCCCGAAACACCGTGTCTGCAAATTGGGATTCTGATCTGGCTTATATATCCTGAGTCATATTGCAAAGGATTGTTGAAGATCCACTTGTGACTTTTAGGATCGCTACTTCCAATAGGTGGCGCTGTGCTAGAGTTTGTCTCCTTTACTGGAGAGACAATTTGAATATTTCCCAGAGGGGCATTGCAGCTATAAGTCCCCTTACCTGGCAGCCAGACTGGCTTGCAAAGTCTCCTTAAGGAGAATAGTGTTCCCCCGTGGTCCCCACATAGCTTTCTCATGAGCCAGATCAGACACCCCCATACTTTGCACTGACGAGGGGCAAGCACCCCGAAACACCGTGTCTGCAAATTGGGATTCTGATCTGGCTTATATATCCTGAGTCATATTGCAAAGGATTGTTGAAGATCCACTTGTGACTTTTAGGATCGCTACTTCCAATAGGTGGCGCTGTGCTAGAGTTTGTCTCCTTTACTGGAGAGACAATTTGAATATTTCCCAGAGGGGCATTGCAGCTATAAGTCCCCTTACCTGGCAGCCAGACTGGCTTGCAAAGTCTCCTTAAGGAGAATAGTGTTCCCCCGTGGTCCCCACATAGCTTTCTCATGAGCCAGATCAGACACCCCCATACTTTGCACTGACGAGGGGCAAGCACCCCGAAACACCGTGTCTGCAAATTGGGATTCTGATCTGGCTTATATATCCTGAGTCATATTGCAAAGGATTGTTGAAGATCCACTTGTGACTTTTAGGATCGCTACTTCCAATAGGTGGCGCTGTGCTAGAGTTTGTCTCCTTTACTGGAGAGACAATTTGAATATTTCCCAGAGGGGCATTGCAGCTATAAGTCCCCTTACCTGGCAGCCAGACTGGCTTGCAAAGTCTCCTTAAGGAGAATAGTGTTCCCCCGTGGTCCCCACATAGCTTTCTCATGAGCCAGATCAGACACCCCCATACTTTGCACTGACGAGGGGCAAGCACCCCGAAACACCGTGTCTGCAAATTGGGATTCTGATCTGGCTTATATATCCTGAGTCATATTGCAAAGGATTGTTGAAGATCCACTTGTGACTTTTAGGATCGCTACTTCCAATAGGTGGCGCTGTGCTAGAGTTTGTCTCCTTTACTGGAGAGACAATTTGAATATTTCCCAGAGGGGCATTGCAGCTATAAGTCCCCTTACCTGGCAGCCAGACTGGCTTGCAAAGTCTCCTTAAGGCTACTTTCACACATCAGTTTTCTGTATTCAGGTACAGTCCTTTTTTTTGCCGTATCCAACGTTTCCGGTTTTGTTGTGCAAACCGGAGCAAACCGGACCCACCGGATCCGGTTTTAAGCGGATCCGTTTAGGACGGATCCGTAAAAAAACGGATCCGGTGGGTCCGGTTTGCATCCGTTTTGCATCCGTTATGTCCGTTTTTTGACGGATCCGTTTTTTAAACACTAAACAAACAATTAACGCGTTCCGTATTCTGATTGGCTATTGGGAACATATAGTATATATACAGTATTTTGAAGCATATATGACAGAATGAAGACAGAGGCAAGCAGAAACCATGGATGCTATTCTTGCAAATTACACAAAGATCGCTGCAGATTTTATATTTGAGGCAAATCGCTTGGCTATCATCGTCAGAGAAAAGGAGCGACAGCGACTGAGGCGACATCGACGCTTTTGGATCCATCCCCTGACTGCCCAGAGACTGACACGTGGGGTGTTTTCAACCCTATACCTGGAGCTCCGTGGAAACGATGAAAAATTCACAAGCTATGTCCGGATGGCAGTGAATAATTTTGACGTCCTCCTTGGCCTTGTTGCGGACAACATACGTAAAACGGACACCTTCTGCCGTTACTCTATAACACCCGAGGAGCGTTTGCTGGTTACGCTTAGGTAAGTTTTTTTTTTTTAAATTGTATCCTCCTGTAAATTGACTTTTAACTGTAATGTGTTTGCTATTATTTTTTTATAATTATTGTCTTTCCTTTACAGATTCCTTGCAACTGGAGAGTCGCTTTCATCCCTCCACTACCAGTTTCGACTAGGAATTTCCACCATCTCGGGAATCATTAGAGACACTTGCCAAGCCTTGTGGGATTGCCTCCATGAGGATTTCATCCCCCAGCCCACCAGGGACAGATGGCTTGCAATTGCTGAACAATACTATAACATTTGTCAGTTTCCAAATTGCCTTGGCTCAGTGGACGGCAAACATATAAGAATTGTGAAACCAGCTGCTTCGGGGTCAGAATACTACAATTATAAAAAGTATTTCTCAATTGTCCTAATGGCAATAACGGATGCGGACTACAAATTCATCTCAGTGGACATTGGCGCATATGGGAGATCCAATGACTCTCAGGTCTTTAAAATGTCCCCAATGGGGCGGCGAATCTATGGGAATACTTTTGATTTCCCTCCTGCAAGACCTCTTCCTGGCACATGTGAGCCCCCAATGCCCTTTGTTTTTGTGGCCGACGAAGCCTTTCAACTCTCCCAACATCTATTGAAGCCATATGCAAGCCGTGGATTGACGCAAACCCAAAAAATATACAATTACAGATTATCCAGAGCCAGAAGAATGGTGGAATGCTCCTTTGGGATACTAACCAGCAAATGGCGAGTGTTGTTAACAGCCATTAATTTAAACATTGAAACTGTTGATGAAATAGTGAAAGCATGTGTGGTACTGCACAATTTTGTTTTAACAAAGGAACCTTTGTCCTTGGATGACCAGAGTTTGGAATCCACCGCTTTGTCTGACTACACCAGTCCTGGATTTAGGAGTAGTGTTGCCTGTTCAACAATCCGTGACAAATATGCTGACTATTTTGTGTCCCCAGAAGGTAGAGTAGATTGGCAAGATCAAATGGTGTAAGATTTTTGTTTAGTTTTATAACAAATAAAAATAGTTAAAAATAAATTAAAAAATATCTTTTTAACTTTGTTAATTTTAATCTTTCACTCGCTTTAAAAATTTGTAATTTTTACACCGTCAAATTACAACATGTTATGTTTCTGTATTACCTTATTATTAACTTAACTTGCAAAATAATATTCACCCCCAAAAAAAACAAGAACAAATAAATACTTTTCAACAAAAAACTTTTATTTTTATTACAAACATAAATTATAAATTGGTATATCTTGGGCTTGGGGTGGAGATAGTACTGGAGGGGCTGACAGGTGGGAACACACGCACAGTTGGAGTATTGAGGGTGGAAAGTGGTGTTGGTGGTGGTGGTGGGGAAGTAACAGAAGGTGAAGGTGTGGTTGAGAAACCAAGAGGGAAACCAGGAGATGGGATGGGATTTGGTAAGGATTGAGGGGTGGAGTGGAGGGATTGGGAGACAGAAGAGGTGGCGGGTGAATTAGTGGCTTGAGTTGGGGTCATGACGGGTGTGGAAGGCGAGATGTGGTAGTGGGTAGGAAGTGTAGGGGCAGATGTGGTTGGGAGCTGGTACTGGGCCGCAGGCTGGTACTGGGCAGCAGGCTGGTACTGGGCAGCAGGCTGGTACTGGGCAGCAGAGGGAGTAGGGACAATGGCTGGAGGGGGGGCAGGTGCTGGAGGAGGGGTGGGTGGAGGTGGTTGGGAGTCAACCTGCGCCAGAGCCTGCCGTGTGGCTTGCATTACATGCATCTGCTGGTCAAGAGATAGCGTTTCCATGCGCTCTAGTACGGCTTGAAAAAAACAATGATTGGGTGATTTACTTGCATCTAAATGCAGCCTGTCCAGACGCGTGCACAATTCGTGTGTATTTTTTTCCATATTGGCATTTAGGAAGCTAAAAGATGAACGATTTTGTTCTGATAATAATTGAATGGCGTTCTGGAAGGCTGCATTTAGATGCAAGAACTCTGGCGCATAGCTCCTATCCTGACCCCTATGACGCTGACGCCCAGAACCCAAAGGTGTTCTACTGAGGGCAGCAGTGTCAGAGGGGTGGGGTAGGGGAAAAGCTATCTCATCACCAGCAGCTTCAGGTAATGAAGTCTCACGGGAAGCTCCAGCGCAGGTGGATGGGACAGATGTAGATGGAAGGGAAGGTTCAGATGGGTGGGGTCTGTGCCTGTGTTCCCCAGTGGCGGACTGTTCAGGGATCGCTCCTGTCGGGTTCGATGCAGGCTCCTGAGTGCTGCAGACGGTGCTGGTAAAAAGAGGAAAAACAAAATAATAATTAATTTTATTGCTATACAGTGCCACAGAAAAAAAAAAAAAGGCAAAAAAAATCAGACATAAAATATTATACTTTGTACATATTTTGGGGAATATTTACCTTCTGCACACCATAGTTGTCCGGAGGAACGACAACGCTCTAAAGTAACGGTACTTCGATCTGCGTCCTCCGGATCCACTCGGGGCCTGCATCTCTTGATTCAACTCCTTTTTGAAGCGATCCCTGATAGACCGCCACCGCTTCTGAAGTTTGTCACCTGAAAGTGGAAAGCACAAAGTGGTTAGTATACAACACATTACATCATGCAGCATAACCTACTGAACTGTGAATACTTACGCTGTTTCTTCTGGCCACGAAAATTGAGCTCCCCCCAACCTTCTACCGCTGCGTGGCATACCTCGTCCCAGAGTCGACGGGTTACGATCGAATCAGCGTGGCGGCGGTCAGCCATGTTCCACAGCGGCTCCCTCTCTCTAACTTCATCGATGAGGAGGTCGATGTTGATAAATCCGGCCTCCTCACCGTCAGAATCGGGAGCACGCTGTGATGCCTGTTCAAAGAAAGAAAAAAGAAATTTTAAAAAAAAATAGACAAAAATTCACACTGACATTGAAAAAAAAAAAAAAAAAAAAAAAAACTTACACTATGACCACCGCCACCTCGACGACGACCCTGGGACGGTCTTGGGGGAGCTCTATCGTGAGCCCTAGAAGTTGAAGCCTTTAGTGAAGAAAAAAAAAAAAACATTATTTACTTATGTGTTTGGTGTGCTGTGGTAAAGAATTCCTGTATGAAACTTACACTATGACCGCCCGCTCCGTGTATTTCTCCACCCCTTCCGTCCTCTTCTGGCAGCATCTCCTGTGATGTTTCGGCCACCTGTGTAAATGTCGTTTATTTTAAAAAAAATTTTTTTGTTTTTTAAAAAAAAAAACCACCAAAAAAATAAAATACCTCAGTTTGTGAACCGGAGGGCGGGCTACCAGAAGACGACTGTCACAAACCACCGGGGGGGTCACTCAGAAATCCCCCGCGCTGGCTACCAGTACGTCACAATCGGGGGGTAACAAGTGGGGGTCACCCCTCCTTTATACCTCCCGACCGACAGACAGAGCACGTGACGCGCTCTCTAGCGCCCCTCTTATAGTCAGGCCAATTATGGAATTGCCCGACAATAAGCAAGGAGGCCGCTATACTACTTATGCCGATTATTGAAGGGTCCCCGGTGAGAGTAAGGTATATATTCCCCCGACCTCCGCGGGCGGAATATATAAAATCTCCCCGAATCTCACTGGCCTCCCCACAATAATCCTTGGCACAATTCGCTGCCACCAACCGATTTACGGTAACTATTAGCCGAACACACAGACGTGGGATTCAAGATCGAGATAACAGAACAGCCCAAGATTAATTATATAATTTAATCAGCCTAAAGCACACTAGAAACTACAATATATACAATAGGGAATCTACAGAATATACATATGTCAGAGTACAGCTACAATCAAAGCATGGGTTACAAACAGGCATACACAGTTCCAGCAGTTACCTTGTTGCGTCTGGCCACAGGGGGGCGCTGTACCCAGGTTTCTAGGATCCTTCCCACAGATGTTTCCTACACGTGCCCCCAGCGAAAAGAACGCTGGAAAATGGCCGAAGTAGGGTTATCAACCTGGGCAAATCCAGGTCCCCTCCTACCTTAGTGACCTCAGAGGGAGCACTGCTCCACCCCTGGCTTGAGTTATGGACAATCCACAACATGGAATATGGGCCATAACTTTGCCTGGGAGCGTCGTAGGCGGACGCCAATGCTCTCATTGTGACAGTTATGAATTTAGCTACAGAACGAGGGGACTCATGACCTGTCTGCCAGTTCCCCATTGGCTGATATCACGCCTGGGCATTTCCCAATGTCCTGCTCCCATAAAAAGGGTGTGCCGGCATCGTCCGCATGCGGAGACACCATTTTTATGGTTGCCATATTTATCGGAAATATGGCTTGCGAGATGTGAACCATTTTTTACTGGAGTCGTTCTGTCTGGCTATTTCCATAGCCTTGCTAACTAGCTAGCAGCCCCCACTACAGGGTCACGGCAGGGAGTCATCCTGTGTCCATTGTCCCCAAGCCACCTAATTTCCATATCACAGGACATGGCCATGGAGGTGTAAGTGGAACACTGAGAACAAGAAGGGAGGGGGCACTGCCAGGGAGTGATGAGGGATTATGACTGGAGTCATAATTCATCTTCATATCCCGGGCTTTGCCTCACACCTCCCCCCTTTTGAGGGCGCTAGGGGGCAGCACACTCCGGTGTTCCCCCGTGCGCCCGTCCGCGACCTCTCCTTGTCGGGACAGCCCGTCTGCGTTACCGTGGTCACGGCCCCTTTTGTGGCGAATGGTGAAGTTGTATTGCTGGAGCGCAAGGCTCCATCACAACAATCGCCCATTCGTCCCAGAGACGGTGTGCAACCAGCTGAGGGGATTGTGGTCCGTCTCCACGATGAAGTGGCGCCCGTATAGATAGGGTTGCAGACGCTGCAGGGCCCACACTATGGCCAGGCACTCCTTCTCCATCGTGGAATAGGCAACTTCCCTTGGTAACAGCTTCCTGCTCAGGTACAAGACTGGGTGCTCTTGGCTCGCAGAGTCCACCTGGCTGAGCACCGCACCGAGGCCGAAGTCACTGGCGTCGGTCTGTACTACAAACGGCCGCGTGAAGTCGGCTGCCTGTAGCACGGGCGGGCTGGACAGGGCGTCCTTTAGGGCCCGGAAGGCTGTCTCGCAGTCCATTGTCCAATCGACTGCAGAGGGCAGCTTCTTCTTGGTGAGGTCCGTCAAGGGCTTTGCCAGGCTACTATAGCATGGAACAAACCTCCTATAGTACCCAGCGGTCCCCAAGAAGGACATCACCTGCTTCTTGGTCCTGGGGGTGGGCCAGGATGCGATGGCCTCCACTTTCTCAGGCTCGGGCTTCAGTGTTCTCCCGCCTACCCGGTGACCGAGGTACTGGACCTCGCTCATGGCCAGCTGACACTTTCCCGGCTTGATGGTCAAACCTGCCCGGTGGATCCGCCTGAGCACCTGTGCTAGATGCTCTAGGTGGTCCTCCCAGGTGGGACTGAAGACGGCAATGTCATCTAGGTACGCGGCCGCGTACCCTTCAAGTCCCTTGAGCAGGGTGTTGACCATCCGCTGGAAAGTGGCAGGGGCATTCCTCATCCCGAATGGCATCACCGTGGACTCGTACAGTCCAAATGGGGTAATAAAGGCAGAGCGTTCCCTGGCCTTGCGAGTCAGGGGGATCTGCCAATATCCCCGGCTCAGATCCATGATGGTCAGGTACTGAGCCCCGGCCAACTGATCGAGCAGGTCATCGATGCGTGGCATTGGGTACGCATCGGCGACCGTGACCGCATTGAGCCCCCTGTAGTCCACGCAGAACCGAGTGGTTCGGTCCTTCTTAGGGACGAGGACTACAGGCGAGGCCCAAGCGCTGTTGGATGCCTGGATCACCCCCAGCTTCAGCATCTCGTCAATCTCCTGGCGCATGTGTTGCTGCACCTCCAGGGAGACCCGATATGCTGAACGCCGGATCGGGGGATGATCCCCAGTGTCCACGTGATGGACAGCCAAGTCAGTCCTTCCGGGCTGGTTGGTAAACAACCCCTGGAAGGGGAGGAGGGTGGCCCACAGCTGGGACCGTTGGTCTTCCAAGAGCTGGTGGCCTACCTCCACATCCTCAATGGATCCGCCTGCCCTAACCTGGGCTAGCATATCCAAGAGGGTTTCCGCTTCTCCCTCCTCGGGCAGGTTGCACACGGGGAGCGCACATGCCTCCCGCTCATGATGTGCCTTCATCATGTTCACATGGAAGGGCTTCCGCCTTCCACGGGCAGGGTCCAGGGTGACCAGGTACGTTACAGGGTTGAGCTGCTGGTACACGAGGTATGGGCCTTCCCAGGCTGCCTGAAGCTTGTCCTGTGGTACGGGGACCAGTACCCACACCTTTTGACCCACTTGGTAGGTCCTCTCACAAGCGTTCTGGTCGTACCAACGCTTCTGATCGGCCTGGGCTTGAGCCATATTGTCGTGTACCAGTTGCGTCAAGGCCTGCATTTTGTCCCGGAAGCGCATGACATACTCGATAACCGACACTCCAGGGGTGGCCAAATCCCCTTCCCAAGCCTCTTTCACCAGAGCCAGGGGGCCCCGCACACGTCACCCGTACAGGAGCTCAAACGGTGAGAATCCTGTTGAGGCCTGTGGAACCTCCCGGTAAGCAAATAACAGGTGTGGGAGATACCGCTCCCAGTCACGCCCATGGGAGTCGACCAACATCTTAAGCATCTGCTTTAAGGTGCCATTGAACCGCTCGCACAGGCCATTAGTCTGTGGATGGTACGGGCTGGCCACCAGATGTCGCACCTGGACTTGCTTACAGAGGGCCTCCATCAGCTGGGACATGAATTGGGTCCCCCGGTCAGTGAGCATTTCCTGGGGAAAACCCACTCGGGAGAAAATCTCCAGCAATGCGGTGGCCACCTTGTCAGCCCGAATGGACGACAAGGCCACTGCTTCTGGGTACCGGGTGGCATAGTCCACTACCGTCAGTATGAAGCGTTTCCCGGAGCTGCTGGGGATGGCCAGCGGGCCGACCAGATCCACAGCCACCCTCCTGAAAGGCTCATCGATGATTGGCAGAGATACCAGTGGGGCTTTGGGGCGTGGCCCCGCCTTCCCCACTCTCTGACAGGTTTCACACGAACGGCAGTAGGCAGCCACATCGGCCCCCATTTTTGGCCAGTAGAAATGCTGGTTTAACCTGGCCTTGGTCTTAGCGATCCCTAGGTGTCCGGCCATCGGAATCTCATGTGCGATCCGCAACAACTCCGTCCGGAACGGATAGGGTACCACCAACTGTCGGTCCCTGGGCCACGCCTCCGGTGAACCCTGCTGGACCGTGGCCCGGTACAGCCGTCCTTGGTCCCAGACCACTCGCTCCGGGTCCGAGTCCGAGGGAGGCTGTGCCGCCTGCTCCTTAAGAGCTTTCAGGCTGTCGTCAGCTTCTAACGCTGCCTGAAACCCCTGACTAGATGTGGCCAGAATCGACGAGACTGTCACATCTTCAGTCAGTACCCCGGGACCTGTGTCCTGGCCTCCACCTGACTCGGCTGCCACCTGGTCAGAAGGGGAAGAGCTATCGGACCTCCGGGAGGCCCCTTGGCTTCCAGCACTCCCACTGCGGGTGACAGCGGCCACAGCCGCTGCGACCGTGGGTCGTGCCTGCTCCTCCTCCGTTCCTGACCAAGTCGCCGGTTCAGGCAGACCTACCTGGCTTCCTGACACCCCGGTTGTGGGGGAACCATGCACCGAGATCTTACCTGGGAGCACTTCCGCTCCTGGACCGGCCCCAATCTCACCTGCCTGTTCCCCTCCTGCAGCAACAGAACCCCGCTGTGAAATCTCTGGGGACCCCACATTTGCTGTGGTAGCCCCCACCCCACACACTGGTCCTCCCCCTGCAGCACCCTGCTCTCTGCTTATCCCTTCAGAGGGCAACAGATCCCAGCTCACAGGCTGATTACTTGTAGAGGCATTGTCACACCTTTCTCTGACCCCCTCCCCTGTCACAGCTGCAGCTGAGTGTGTGTCTATGGTGTCTATGCAAGCAGAAATATCAGAGTTCACTCCCTCCTCCCTTACATCATTCATAGATAACACATTAACATTGTCCGGAGGCATGTCAGTACTGGCTGAAGGTTCAGCCCTTGGTTGGGGCCCAAACTGGGAGGTTATCTGCCCCAAATCTGTCCCAAGTAGCACGTTTGCAGGGATCCGATCAGTTACCCCCACCTCCCTCACCCCTCGCCCTGCGCCCCAGTCCACATAAATGTCAGCAACAGGCAGCGCCGGGTCAGTGCCTCCAATCCCGGAGACAGCGAGGGTTTTTCCAGGGATCAAGTCTTGGGGGGACACCATCTCAGGCCGCACCAGAGTCACCTCCGAGGCGCTGTCTCGCAGTCCTATGGTCACAGACCGGCCGACGGTGACAGGTTGGAAGCTGTCCAGGGACCTACCACCACCCCCACCCACACAATACACCTTGGGCGGCCCTTGGGACGGGGACGGAGCCGGGGCCTTGGGACGCTGAGGGCACATGGCCTTGAAGTGTCCAGGTAGGTTGCACTGGTGGCACCGTCTTGGTTCCGCCACGGGCCTGGAGAGGGGAGTTGAGGGGGACACCCCCTGCAGTCTAGGGGCAGGTGGGGCAGTCGCAGAATTCATCTTACCCCCTCTCCAGGTGCTGCTGGTGGCCGCTCTCCTGGCCTCAGGGGCCCGGTTGTTGGTGTAGTCATCGGCAAGGGCAGCTGTAGCCGTGGACCCCTTTGGCTTCTGGTCTCGGATGAACTGGCGGAGATCCTCAGGGCAGTTCCACAAGAGTTGCTCCGTGATGAACAAGTCCAGGATCTCCGGTCCGGTGGAAAGCTGCAGGCCTTGGGTCCAGTGGTCGGCAGCTCGGGCAAGTGCCCGCCGGTGGTCAGCCCAGGAGTCCTTTGGTCCCTTCTGTAGGCTCCGGAACTTCTTGCGGTAGGACTCTGGAGTGAGGTTGTACTGTTGGATCAGGGCCCGCTTGATGGTGTCGTAGCCCTGATCTGCCTCAGCAGGCAAGTCCCCAAGGATATCCAGGGCCTTACCCCTTAAACGGGGGGTCAGGTATTTGGCCCACTGGTCCTTGTCCAGATGGTGCTGCAAGCAAGTCCGTTCAAAAGCAGTCAAGAAAGAGTCCAAGTCTCCATCCTTCTCCAGCACTGGGAAGTCCTCAACACGGACCTTTGGAAGTTTGGTGTCTCGAAGGTCACATGTGGCTGATGAGGGCCGGAGCTGAGCTAGCTGCAGCTGGTAGTCACGGTCTGCCTGTCGCTCTCGCTCTTCACGCGCTGCCTGCCGCTCTCGCTCCGCAGCCTCACGCTCTGCGTGCCGCTCCGCAGCCTCAGCGTCACGCGCTGCCTGCCGCTCTGCCCTGCGCTCTGCCAGGAGTTCCTTGTAGCCCTTCTGGTCTCCAGCCTGGAGAAGGGCCATAGCCATTTGAAGAAGGCTATCCGAGCCTCCCAGGCTCGGTGGAATGGCACGTGGTGATCTGCGGCACGCTGCAGAGCTAGGCGATTCACTGTCCCTTTCGGAGCGGAGGGCTGGCATCTGGCTCGTTGAGGAACCTTGGGTGAGCTCCTCCTCATCTTGTCCAGCAGTGCCAGGTTGCGCAATGTCCTCGGCAGAACGGTTTTCTGGCGTCGAGCTCCTGGAGGACTCGTGGGCAACCTCCTCATTGCTGTCCACAGCACCGTCCTCCCTCTCTTCGGCTCCTGCCTTAGCATTGGCCAGTTGCATAGCTCTGCTCCTGGTGCCATCAGCCATTCTTGCAGACTTTTGGTCACTGACACAGAACTGACACCTGATGCCTCCACACACCTTACAGTATCTGCACTCTGACACTCTAGTGTTGAGCTAGTCTGAAGACCCCAGCAGCCACAGCTGCTGCAGGCAGTCTTTAGTGTCTGGGAGTATGGGTCTCACACTCACACACACTATTATCTCGATCCCACCGCTATGCCACCAATATGTCACAAACCACCGGGGGGGTCACTCAGAAATCCCCCGCGCTGGCTACCAGTACGTCACAATCGGGGGGTAACAAGTGGGGGTCACCCCTCCTTTATACCTCCCGACCGACAGACAGAGCACGTGACGCGCTCTCTAGCGCCCCTCTTATAGTCAGGCCAATTATGGAATTGCCCGACAATAAGCAAGGAGGCCGCTATACTACTTATGCCGATTATTGAAGGGTCCCCGGTGAGAGTAAGGTATATATTCCCCCGACCTCCGCGGGCGGAATATATAAAATCTCCCCGAATCTCACTGGCCTCCCCACAATAATCCTTGGCACAATTCGCTGCCACCAACCGATTTACGGTAACTATTAGCCGAACACACAGACGTGGGATTCAAGATCGAGATAACAGAACAGCCCAAGATTAATTATATAATTTAATCAGCCTAAAGCACACTAGAAACTACAATATATACAATAGGGAATCTACAGAATATACATATGTCAGAGTACAGCTACAATCAAAGCATGGGTTACAAACAGGCATACACAGTTCCAGCAGTTACCTTGTTGCGTCTGGCCACAGGGGGGCGCTGTACCCAGGTTTCTAGGATCCTTCCCACAGATGTTTCCTACACGTGCCCCCAGCGAAAAGAACGCTGGAAAATGGCCGAAGTAGGGTTATCAACCTGGGCAAATCCAGGTCCCCTCCTACCTTAGTGACCTCAGAGGGAGCACTGCTCCACCCCTGGCTTGAGTTATGGACAATCCACAACATGGAATATGGGCCATAACTTTGCCTGGGAGCGTCGTAGGCGGACGCCAATGCTCTCATTGTGACAGTTATGAATTTAGCTACAGAACGAGGGGACTCATGACCTGTCTGCCAGTTCCCCATTGGCTGATATCACGCCTGGGCATTTCCCAATGTCCTGCTCCCATAAAAAGGGTGTGCCGGCATCGTCCGCATGCGGAGACACCATTTTTATGGTTGCCATATTTATCGGAAATATGGCTTGCGAGATGTGAACCATTTTTTACTGGAGTCGTTCTGTCTGGCTATTTCCATAGCCTTGCTAACTAGCTAGCAGCCCCCACTACAGGGTCACGGCAGGGAGTCATCCTGTGTCCATTGTCCCCAAGCCACCTAATTTCCATATCACAGGACATGGCCATGGAGGTGTAAGTGGAACACTGAGAACAAGAAGGGAGGGGGCACTGCCAGGGAGTGATGAGGGATTATGACTGGAGTCATAATTCATCTTCATATCCCGGGCTTTGCCTCACAACGACATATTTTTTTTATTACAGGCCACGCACACCAACTTGATGGGCCAAACTTTAACGGCAACACTGCACCTGCAAAAAAAGAAAAAAAAATGTCTAAGTACATGTACGCAGCTCACAGCGGTGATCTGTGGACAGTACTGTGGACATTACCTCAGGAACACTCTCCTCCAAATTCGCACTGGCAACAAATAGAAACGGACCCAGCAACTGGCTGTCCACAAATGTCACGGCAACACTGCACCTGCAAAAAAAGAAAAAAAAATGTCTAAGTACATGTACGCAGCTCACAGCGGTGATCTGTGGACAGTACTGTGGACATACCTCTTCCCTGGAGCACTGGACTGGAGGACAGCAGAAGTTGAAGTCAGGAACCGGCAGGAGGTGTGTAGAATGTGCTGGATCCTTTTATAAGTTTTGTGATGATGGAAAAAAAAAATTTGCGCATGCTCTGTTTACCAAACCGGATGCGGTCACCGCATCCGGTTTAAACCGCATTGCGCCGGATCCGGCATGCATAGACACCCATTCTATTCAATGCCGCATTGTACCGGATCCGGCACAATGCGGTTTTTTTAAGGGCCAAAAAAACGTTACATGATACGTTGTATCCGGCCGCCGGATTTAATTATTTTGCCGCATCCGTAAAAAAACGGATGCACCGCAAAGCCATCCGGTACAATCCGGTTACAATGCAAGTCTATGGGGATAAACCGGATGCGATTCCGGATCCGGTTTATCCTTTTTTTTCCGGATTGTACCTGATGGCCAAAAACTGATGTGTGAAAGTAGCCTAAGGAGAATAGTGTTCCCCCGTGGTCCCCACATAGCTTTCTCATGAGCCAGATCAGACACCCCCATACTTTGCACTGACGAGGGGCAAGCACCCCGAAACACCGTGTCTGCAAATTGGGATTCTGATCTGGCTTATATATCCTGAGTCATATTGCAAAGGATTGTTGAAGATCCACTTGTGACTTTTAGGATCGCTACTTCCAATAGGTGGCGCTGTGCTAGAGTTTGTCTCCTTTACTGGAGAGACAATTTGAATATAACAAGCCCAGGAAGTTGTACAAAATGTATCATGTATGCAAATAACTTCATCTGTTGGTGTTTAGCACTGTATGGTAGTATAATTTTGGCACTGTATGGCACTTTTATGTTACACATATTGCATTATGTTGGTGTTTAGCACTGTATGGTGGTATTATTTTAGCACTCTGACACCCTTGTATGATAGCTGTATTGGGCTGTGTGCGCACGTTGTGTTCTTGATGAATATTTCAGGCAGAATTGTCACAGAACCTAAAGCGTTTCCTGATGCATCAAAGTCAGTGAGAATGCTGAAGTCTCCGCACACGTTGAGGATTTTCTCCTTGCAGATTAGGTGCAGAAATAAATCTGTAACATGTCAATTCTTGCAGTGTTTTTCCTGCAGGTTTCACCTATAATAAGAAACGGAAAAAATCTGCCTCAAAAATGTACCAAAAGGCACATTTTTCAGCTGCATTTTTCCTGCCAAGAGGTGCAGAAATGGGGCAGAAATTTCTGTACCGAATACTAAACGTGTGCACATATTCTTGTTCTATTGCATCAGTTTGATGTTTAGCAGTGCATGGCGGTATTATCTAGACATTATATGGCACTATTATTGGTGTTAGATATCCATCTTCCTCTTTCCAGATCCACACTGTGCTAAATCTCAGCTGCCTGCGCAGACTTTGCAGCGTCACTAGCACCCCTGAACACTGCCATGACCCCATTATTTCACCCGCACAGTGAAAAGCTCCAGCACAACATTTCCATCCACACTTAGAACGGGGTAAATTTCCCCAGAACTGATGAGAATGGGATGAATTTGCTGGGGCTCGAGCTCTAGAGAAGCCTTTATAGATCTGCTGTTATAGCTGCGGATGACACCTCACACGAGCAAACACAGCGGATACAATGTAGACTACAAGACCCTGCACCAGACGTGAGGACACAAGGCGATGGCCCGACCGTGCGAGCGGACCGCGAGGGACGAGCTGGGCACAACTAGAAGCCAAATCTCCGGAGCTCAGACTCAACAATGGCGTCACAGTTTACAGCTTGGACCCTCAGTCACTGGACGATACATTTGTAGCTGAAGTAGCAGCTCATTTTTCCGCCATCTCGCCTTGTCCGGTCCAGCACTGATTGGATTTATGTATACAATAGATGTATCACAGTGACAACATATGGCCAGAAGTACACTGGACGGATGGGGCTATAACTATAAATATCTGATCAGATGAGTGTCACAGAACGCACGCTAGAAAATGGATTAAATAAAAAAATCACATAGTAACAACTGAAAATCATTAAAGTGCTAAAGAGGAGCTCCGCATCCAGAGGAAAAGCTGGGAAGAACTCATTCTCTGGTGTGAATGAATCAATATTACCCTGACTGATGATGTCAGGGGCAGAAACATCAGGCATGCTGAATTTCCCGGCAAGATCCTTTTGTTCTCTTTTTAAATTTGCCACCACCAGAGGGGTTTGAAATAGAAAACTGAGGTGTTTGGAGAGAATAGAGGGGTCTGGAGAGGACAGAGGGGTCTGGAGAGGAACAGTGGAGTCTGAAGGGGACAGAGGTGCCTGGAGAGGACAGAGGGGTCTTGAGAGGACAGAGGTGACTGAAGACGACAAAAAGGTCTGGAGAGGACAGAGGGGTCTGGATAGGATATAGGGGTCTGGAGAGGATAGAGGCATCTGGAGAGTTCAGGGGGAACTGGAGAATACAGGGGCATCTGGAGAGGACAGATGCGTCTGGAGAGGACAGAAGGGTCTGGCGAGTACTGAGGCGTCTGGAGAAGACAGAACGGTCTAGAGAGGACAGGCGTCTGGAGAGGACAGAGGGGTCTGGAGAGTAATGGAGAGGTCTGGAAAGGAAAGAGGGGTTTGAAAAAGGACAGAGTAGTCTGGTGGAAGGGGCAGAGGCATCTGGACGGAATAGAGATGTATAGAGAAAAAAAGGGACTGTCAGAGAATCCAAATATCTAGATGAGAAAGAGGAGTCTAGAAGGGAGAGTGAAGTCTGTAGTGAGTATAAGAATCTACAGTCCCTGACAGAAGTTCTGCCGCTTATCCATGATATGTAAATAAAAGCTTATAACCTGACTTTAAATTAATCCATTGGTTTTATAAATTACTCTTTTGAAAGCTGAAATCCTCCCAAATTTGGTTTAGGTTATGAAAATAAAGTTGCTGCAAAGCTGAAATATTGATCATTTAGGCTTCTGCCACACTCACGTGAAATTCACGCACGTGCCGAGAGACACGTATTTTCCCTGCGTGTTGCGTGCAGGTAAGTACGTGTCTCTGGTACGTGCGTGACACGTGTGTTCTACGTGTGCTATCCGCGATAGCACACGTAGAACCGGTAATTAACATACTCACCTGGTCCTTCCTGATGTCTGCGCTGCTGTCCATGGTGCTGATCCTCAGTCTCCAGCCCTCCCGTCTCCCCGCTGCTGCCAGGCAGTGAAGTGAATATTCAATGAGAATAATGAGCGGCGGTCGGCAGCAAGAGGCAGCAGCGGCAGAGACAGGAGGGCTGGAGAAGGTGAGTTAATGTTTTTTTTTTTTTTCACTGACATGTGTGTTTTCTCCGGCGCGTGTCACACGGGACCGCATCCACACTACACCCGTGTGGTACGGGTGCGGGCCGTGTGACACCCGTGCTGCGGGAGAAATCACTGACATGTCAGCGCTTTGAAAAACGCACACACGTACAAACGCACACGGACACACGTTCCGTGTGGTTTTACGTGTGTGTGCCTGCTACAATAGGGTAGCATTGGTTAACGTGTCTCCGTGCCGCCGGTACGTGTAAAAAATGACAAACACGTGCCGGCAGCACGGATGTGTGTCACAGGCCTTAATGAACACAGAAAGGTCAGATTTTGGCAAGACAAAAGTTTTGTCGCCTTGTCATATAATGCACCTAATCCTAGTTTACATCCTCACCTGTGCTCACTAATGATCGGTTAATTAGTGGGTGTGTATAAAAGGAAATCCAGTACCCCAGACCTTCAGTTGAACTGCAACTTGACCTCTGACAACATGCCAAAAATCCACCCTGCGCCCAAAGCCTTAATTATCAAAAGGCTGAAGACCAGATCCACTGCAGAGGTGGCTGGCACCTTTTAATGTGTCTCATCGTCAAGTACAAAGAATTAAAAGATATTTGAAGAGACTGGAGATGTTTTTGACAAGCCCAGGTCCGGCAGACCCCGCAAGACAACTGCTCAGGAGGAACGTTTGTTGGTTAGAAAATCCAAAGCCAGCCCCTCTTCTACTGCAGCAGAGCTCCAACAGGCCTGGTCACCTCTAGTCCCTATGTCAACTAGAACAGTTTGTAGGATTCTGTCTCAAAATGGCCTCCATGGTCGAATCAGTGCCCAGAAGCCAGCACTAAACAAAAGGCAATTAAAAAACTGGCATTTGCCAAGTCCCACAGCCTGCTAAACAGATGGACGCTGGAAAAGTGGCAGAAGGTGGATTTCTCTGATGAATCTTCAGTTGAATTACACCACAGCCGCTGAAAATACTGCAGGAGACCTACTGGAGCCCGTATGGATGCAGAAAACAGTTCAGTTTTGTGGTGGAAAGATCATGGTCTGGGGTTACATTCAGTATGGGGGTGTGCATAACATTTGCAAGGTGGAAGGCAATATCAATAGCCTAAAATATCAAGAAGTATTAGGTACCTCTTACATTCCCAATCATAAAAGGGGTCAGATTCTGCAGCAGGAGGGCGCTCCATCTCATACATCCATCTCTACAACAAAGTTCCTCCTGGCAAAGAAGATCAAGGTGCTCAAGGACTGGCCAGCCCAGTCACCAGACATGAACAGCATTGAGCATGTTTGGGGTAGGATGAAAGAGGAAGCTTGGAAGACAAAACCAAAGAATCTAGATGACCTCTGGGAGGCATGTAAGATGCATTCTCTGCTATTCCTGATGACTTCATCAGTAAATTGTATGAATCATTGTTGAGCCGCATGGATGCCATCCTTCAAGCTCATGGAAGTCACACAAAATATTACATATGGCTCTAATAGCACCACAGCTTCATTCACCAATGTTATGCCACATATCTTTGTATTAGAAGGTAATTATTTGTTTGAATTTCACATTACTTTCTGTGGGCGACAAAACTTTTGTCTTGCCAAAATCTGACCTTTCTGTGTTCATTAAATGATCAATATTTCAGTTTTGCAGCAACTTTATTTTCATAACCTAAACCAAATTTGGGAGGGTTTCAGCTTTCAAAAGAGAAATTTATAAAAACCAATGGATGAATGTAAACTCAGGTTATAAGCTTTTATTTACATAACATGGATAAGCCACAGAACTTTTGTCAGGGACTGTATAAGATGAAGAGGAGGATGGAGGGGACAGGGGGATCGGGACTGAACAGAAGGGACTGTCAGGAGAAGACTGCCAGCTCTACTGAATTAATTGTGGCTGTTTATAGGGGATGGAGCGGGATAAGAGGAATGGTTGTCAGCTGAGCCAGTCTTCTGAGTTGTCTGGGCTTGTATATAATCTCAGTACTCTGGTTTATTATCTCGGAGCACTGAATTATTACTGCGCATTACTGACTTACTATCTCGGAGCACTGCTGTATAAGGCTATGTGCGCACTTACCGGATTTTTCGCGGATTTTGCCGCGGATTTGCTGCATGTTTCGCTGCAGAAAATGTTCATAACATCTCTGCAGTGAATCACCAGCAAATCCTATGGAGAAAAAAAATCCTGTGCGCACTGGGCGGAATTTGACAGCTGCGTGTTTTGCTGCGGAAATCCCGCAGCAAAAACAAGTGCATGTCACTTCTTTTCCGCACATCGCTGCGGGATTTCACTCCATTGACTCAATGTTAATCATGAAATCCCGCAGGGAATAACGCAGGCAGCAAATTCTGTGCGGTTCACTGCGTTTTGCTGCGTTATTCCCTGCGGTATTTCGCGGTTTACCTCACATCACTTGCTTGCGGTTTTGCAGGGAAGTGATGTCATTACAGGAACAGGAAGTCGTGCAGAGAGTAAACACACACACATCACAGACATAGAACACATCACAGACATAGAACACATAGACACAGACACATAGAACACACATAGAAAGAAAACGGAAATATAGGAAAAAAAGAACGTGGGCTCCGCTGCATATTCACCGTCCAGCCAAGGTAAGCACACAGCGGCGGCCGGTATTCTCAGGCTGGGGAGGGAGAGGGGCAGGGGTAATGTCCCCCGCCTCACTCCCCCTCCCGCAGCCGAGAATATCAGCCGCAGCTGCCCCGGCACTGTCGCATGCAATATGCGGCACTGCCGGCGTGTCCTCGGCTCTTCTTGCCACCGTGTAGCAGTGGTGGCAAGGTAATACAAGGGTTAATGATGATGGGGGACCACCGCCATTAACCCCAGGCTTGATCATGGCAGCGTCTATGTGACAGCTGACATGATCAACCCAAAAGTAAAGTGAAGAAAACACAGACACCAAAAATCCTTTATTTTAAATAAAACAAACAAGCCTCGTTCACCAGTTTATTAACCCCTCCCGCACCAAAGCTCCGGCGTAATCCACACAGCTCCGACTCCGGCGTCCTGCACTGCTGACATCCAGCCGCGATGTGTCACAGACACAGGCTGAATGCAGCAGACAGGAGAGGTAATTATCGGTCATTTCCCACGGCCGGTAATGTGAACTCACTGCCGACCGTGGGAAATGCAGCGATCTGTCATCTATCCCTCTATCTATCCCTCTATCTATCTATCTATCTATCTATCCCTCTATCTGTCAGTTTATCTATCCCTCTATCTATTCTTCTGTCTATCTATCTACTCAGAATTAAATGACTTTTTTTTTTTTTTTTTTTTTTTTCAATGTGCTTTATTGCAGTGAATGCAATAAAGCACATCCCAACCCGCACGCGGCAAAACCGCGGCAATACCGCGAACAATACCGCGGTAAAACCGCGGCAAACCGCGGCAAACCGCATGCGGTTTTCGGGTGCGGTTTCCCGCGTTTTTTTACCGCGAGTGCGGTAATCTTTGAGAGGATGCGGAATTTTCTCAAGAAAATTCCATTTCCCAGTGCGCACAGAGCCTTATCCACCAGTGTCAGGCGCGGTGTACAACAGCAGAGCCCTATTATCTCAGGACACTTAGGTATGATCTGAGGATTATCTCAGTGCACGCACTTGTTTTCTTACAGCATTAACTTACAGAAAATGTCTGGCACATTGGATTTCCACAAGACAGCAATCATTTTTACTGTTGCACTTTGCTCTGTACAGCCATACCCCTGACTACAGCCGTAGCATCGTCCATTCATGTGCCTTTTACTCAGGACTGGAGTCAGTAAGCCAAACCTCCAACTCCGACTTACCAGTTTCCCTGATTCCGACTCCAACTCCCTCATACACCTCATACAGTGTAAACCCTTAGTGTCCCTCCACTTTCTATAAAGACACATCTGCAGGTTTTTCCCTCTGCTCTCTATACAGACACATCTGCAGGTTTTTCCCTCCGCTCTCTATATAGACGCATCTGCAGGTTTTTCCCTCCGCTCTCTGTACAGACACATCTGCAGGTTTTTCCCTCCGCTCTCTGTATGTTCTACCCGTGTTTGCGTGGGTTTCCTCCTACATTTTAAAGACTAATAGGGAGCTTAGATTGTGAGTCCTAATTGGGACAGTGATGATAGTTTTTAAATCGCTGTGGAATTAGTGGCGCTATATAAGTGAGCAAAATAAATAAATACTGTTAATAAACAGTTAAAGTTTGTAGTTGCCTTTTGACGGAAAACTTCTTTATTTTGTCTCTCCCAGTAATCTAGGCTGGATGTGAGGTCTGTGTGTCTCCCAGTAATATAGGCTGGATGTGAGGTCTGAGTGTCTCTCCCAGTAATATAGGCTGGATGTGAGGTCTGTGTGTCTCCCAGTAATATAGGCTGGATGTGAGGGCTGTGTGTGTCTCCCAGTAATATAGGCTGGATGTGAGGTCTGTGTGTCTCCCAGTAATATAGGCTGGATGTGAGAACTGTGTGTCTCTTCCAGCAATATAGGCTGGATGTGAGCTCTGTGTGTCTCTCCCAGTAATATAGGCTGGATGTGAGGTCTGTGTGTCTCCCAGTAATATAGGCTGGATGTGAGGTCTGTGTGTCTCCCAGTAATATAGGCTGGATGTGAGGTCTGTGTGTCTCCCAGTAATATAGGCTGGATGTGAGGGCTGTGTGTGTCTCCCAGTAATATAGGCTGGATGTGAGGTCTGTGTGTCTCCCAGTAATATAGGCTGGATGTGAGAACTGTGTGTCTCTTCCAGCAATATAGGCTGGATGTGAGCTCTGTGTGTCTCTCCCAGTAATATAGGCTGGATGTGAGGTCTGTGTTTCTCCCAGTAATATAGGCTGGATGTGAGGTCTGTGTGTCTCTCCCAGTAATATAGGCTGGATGTGAGGTCTGTGTTTCTCCCAGTAATATAGGCTGGATGTGAGGTTTGTGTGTCTCTCCCAGTAATATAGGCTGGATGTGAGGTCTATGTGTCTCTCCCAGTAATATAGGCTGGATGTGAGGTCTGAGTGTCTCTCCAGTAATATAGGCTGGATGTGAGCTCTGGTGTCTCCCAGTAATATAGACTGGATGTGAGCTCTGTGTGTCTCTTCCAGCAATATAGGCTGGATGTGAGGTCTATGTGTCTCTCCCAGTAATATAGGCTGGATGTGAGCTCTGTGTGTCTCTCCCAGTAATATAGGCTGGATGTGAGGTCTGTGTGTCTCTCCCAGTAATATAGGCTGGATGTGAGGTCTGTGTCTCTCTCCCAGTAATATAGGCTGGATGTGAGGTCTATGTGTCTCTCCCAGTAATATAGGCTGGATGTGAGCTCTGTGTGTCTCTCCCAGTAATATAGGCTGGATGTGAGGTCTGTGTGTCTCTCCCAGTAATATAGACTGGATGTGAGCTCTGTGTGTCTCCCCCAGTAATATAGGCTGGATATGAGGTCTGAGTGTCTCTCCAGTAATATAGGCTGGATGTGAGCTCTGGTGTCTCCCAGTAATATAGACTGGATGTGAGCTCTGTGTGTCTCTTCCAGCAATATAGGCTGGATGTGAGGTCTATGTGTCTCTCCCAGTAATATAGGCTGGATGTCAGCTCTGTGTGTCTCTCCCAGTAATATAGGGTGGATGTGAGGTCTGTGTGTCTCTCCCAGTAATATAGGCTGGATGTCAGCTCTGTGTGTCTCTCCCAGTAATATAGGCTGGATGTGAGGTCTGTGTGTCTCTCCCAGTAATATAGGCTGGATGTGAGCTCTGTGTGTCTCTCCCAGTAATATAGGCTGGATGTGAGGTCTGTGTGTCTCTCCCAGTAATATAGGCTGGATGTGAGCTCTGAGTGTCTCTCCCAGTAATATAGGCTGGATGTGAGGTCTGTGTGTCTCTCCCAGTAATATAGGCTGGATGTGACCTCTGTATGTCTCTCCAGTAATATAGGCTGGATGTGAGCTCTGGTGTCTCCCAGTAATATAGACTGGATGTGAGCTCTGTGTGTCTCTTCCAGCAATATAGGCTGGATGTGAGGTCTATGTGTCTCTCCCAGTAATATAGGCTGGATATGAGGTCTGAGTGTCTCTCCAGTAATATAGGCTGGATGTGAGCTCTGGTGTCTCCCAGTAATATAGACTGGATGTGAGCTCTGTGTGTCTCTTCCAGCAATATAGGCTGGATGTGAGGTCTATGTGTCTCTCCCAGTAATGTAGGCTGGATGTGAGCTCTGTGTGTCTCTCCCAGTAATATAGGCTGGATGTGAGGTCTGTGTGTCTCTCCCAGTAATATAGGCTGGATGTGAGTTCTGTGTCTCTCCCAGTAATATAGGCTGGATGTGAGCTCTATGTGTCTCTCACAGTAATATAGGCTGGATGTGAGCTCTGTGTCTCTCTCCCAGTAATATAGGCTGGATGTGAGGTCTGTGGGTCTCTCCCAGTAATATAGGCTGGATGTGAGGTCTGTGTGTCTCTCCCAGTAATATAGGCTGGATGTGAGCTCTGTGTGTCTCTTCCAGTAATATAGGCTGGATGTGAGCTCTCTGTGTCTCTCCCAGTAATATAGGCTGGATGTGAGCTCTGTGTGTCTCTCCCAGTAATATAGGCTGGATGTGAGCTCTCTGTGTCTCTCCCAGTAATATAGGCTGGATGTGAGCTCTGTGTGTCTCTCCCAGTAATATAGGCTGGATGTGAGCTCTGTGTCTCCCCCCCAGTAATATAGGCTGGATGTGAGGTCTGTATGTCTCTCCCAGTAATATAGGCTGGATGTGAGGTCTGTATGTCTCTCCCAGTAATATAGGCTGGATGTTAGCTCAGTGTGTCTCTCCCAGTAATATAGGCTGGATGTGAGTTCTGTGTGTCTCTCCCAGTAATATAGGCTGGATGTTAGCTCAGTGTGTTTCTCCCACTAATATAGGCTGGATGTTAGCTCAGTGTGTCTCTCCCAGTAATATAGGCTGGATGTTAGCTCAGTTTGTCTCTCCCAGTAATATAGGCTGGATGTTAGCTCTGTGTGTCTCTTCCAGTAATATAGGCTGGATGTGAGCTCTGTGTGTCTCTCCCAGTAATATAGGCTGGATGGGAGCTCTGTGTGTCTCTCCCAGTAATATAGGCTGGATGTGAGCTCTGTGTCTCTCCCCCAGTAATATAGGCTGGATGTGAGGTCTGTATGTCTCTCCCAGTAATATAGGCTGGATGTGAGGTCTGTATGTCTCTCCCAGTAATATAGGCTGGATGTTAGCTCAGTGTGTCTCTCCCAGTAATATAGGCTGGATGTGAGTTCTGTGTGTCTCTCCCAGTAATATAGGCTGGATGTTAGCTCAGTGTGTTTCTCCCAGTAATATAGGCTGGATGTTAGCTCAGTGTGTCTCTCCCAGTAATATAGGCTGGATGTGAGTTCTGTGTGTCTCTCCCAATAATATAGGCTGGATGTTAGCTCAGTGTGTTTCTCCCAGTAATATAGGCTGGATGTTAGCTCTGTGTGTCTCCCAGTAATATAGGCTGGATGTGAGTTCTGTGTGTCTCTCCCAATAATATAGGCTGGATGTTAGCTCAGTGTGTTTCTCCCAGTAATATAGGCTGGATGTGAGCTCTGTGTGTCTCCCAGTAATACAGGCTGGATGTGAGGTCTGTGTGTCTCTCCCAGTAATATAGGCTGGATGTGAGCTCTGTGTGTGTCTCCCAGTAATATAGGCTGGATGTGAGCTCAGTGTGTTTCTCCCAGTAATATAGGCTGGATGTTAGCTCAGTGTGTCTCTCCCAGTAATATAGGCTGGATGTGAGTTCTGTGTGTCTCTCCCAGTAATATAGGCTGGATGTTAGCTCAGTGTGTCTCTCCCAGTAATATAGGCTGAATGTGAGGTCTGAGTATCTCTCCAGTAATACAGGCTGGATTTGAGGTAATATACTTGTAGCTTTCATAAAGAACTTCACTTTGCAGCTGGAAAATTATGGGTTTTTTTTAAATGGCGATTTTTTTTTAAAATGTTGCTTATAATTGCATTTATGAAGTAAGAGAAAATAATAGAAATTCTGTTTAGAACTGTGAAGAGGCTGTTACTGGTTGCTGAGTTTTCATGGTGTTTTTTTTTTCGGGAATCACTTTAATGAGTGACTGAACCATACTGAATAAATGACTTGGTTTTCATGTAGAAGTGAGTCCGGTTTGGAGTCGGCCGCGGTCTATTTTTATCCGGGTGTATTATAAATTCATGACTCCTGGGGGCAGCCGCGCTCGGCTCTGGTCGCTCGGTGCAAACTCCTCTACCTACAATTCCAGGATTTTATAGAACAATTACAAGAATTTGGAACAGGAAAGCATTAGGTTTATTGCCTGTGAGCGTAAGCATGCACACGTGCAGGAGCGGCCGGACACGTCAGTGTGCACAGCGCCTGGCAGACTGCCACCTGTGTGACATACTGACGCTATTCGGAGATGTCATAGTTGGACATAGTGATAATTTATTAGTCTTTACCTGCAGTCCTAAGAAAACTACAGATAATACATATATAAGTGACAAACTCAGCTACATCTGTAAATCATAATAATCTACTCACATCCCAGAATAATATGTGGAGATCCTGAGGATTCGGGGGGGGGGGGGGGGGGGGGTGTTACGACTTTTGTTACCGTGGGGAAAGGAATATTAATGAAAACATTATAATCCATTTAATAGAGTAATGGGAATCCTGGGTGATTGTAAACAGATGTTTCCTATTAAATGTGACAATTATTAAATATCTAGTGATTTCAGATTTTCCTCGTAAATCTTAGAAATAAGATATGATATAAATGAACATTGATGAGATTTCAGTCATCTGTTATTTTATATCTTTTTTTCTAATATGCTTAAATACTGAATCTTCTCAATCCTATTTACACCTTCCTATTAGAGAAGCTGAGATATGAGGGGCTGTTTGCACATGCTGGAGAGCGGCTCCTGCTATCTGCTGCCTCTGGTCTCTGACTAACATAACAGTGACTGTGAGGGACAATATATAAATCTAGTTACTGCAGGGATCCCTCCACGTGACAGGCATCCACTGACAGGCTGCGCTCTACGTGACAGGCATCCACTGACAAGCTGCCCTCCACATGACAGGCATCCACTGACCAGCTCCCCTCCACGTGACAGGCATCCACTGAAAAGCTGCGCTCTACGTGACAAGCATCCACTGACAAGCTGCCCTCTACATGACAGGCACCAACTGACCAGCTCCCCTCCACATGACAGGCATCTACTGACAGGCCGCGCTCTACGTGACAGGCATCCA
The DNA here is from genome assembly GCF_048569485.1 of Anomaloglossus baeobatrachus. Taxonomy (NCBI): domain Eukaryota; kingdom Metazoa; phylum Chordata; class Amphibia; order Anura; family Aromobatidae; genus Anomaloglossus; species Anomaloglossus baeobatrachus. The sequence continues at coordinate 8,159,619 of NC_134361.1, forward strand.
CTGACAAGCTGCCTTCCACGTGACAGGCATCCACTGACAAGCTGCCCTCCACATGACAGGCATCCACTGACAAGCTGCCCTCCACATGACAGGCATCCACTGACCAGCTGCCTTCCACGTGACAGGCATCCACTGACAAGCTGCCTTCCACGTGACAGGCATCCACTGACAAGCTGCCCTCCACATGACTGGCATCCACTGACAAGCTGCCCTCCACGTGACAGGCATCCACTGACAAGCTGCCCTCCACATGACAGGCATGCACTGATAAGCTGCCCTCCACGTGACAGGCATCCACTGACAAGTTGCCCTCCACATGACAGGCATCCACTGACAAGCTGCCCTCCACATGACAGGCATCCACTGACAAGCTGCCCTCCACGTGACAGGCATCCACTGACAAGCTGCCCTCCACATGATAGGCATTCACTGACAAGCTGCCCTCCACGTGACAGGCTTTCACTTGCAAGCAGCTCTCCTCGTGACCAGCATCCACTGACAAGCTGCCCTCCACGTGACAGGCTTTCACTTATAAGCGGCTCTCCACGTGACAGGCATTCATTGACAAGCAGCTCTCCACGTGACAGGCATCCATTGACAAGCTGTCCACCACTTGACAGGCATCCACTGACAAGCGGCTCTCCATGTGACAGGCATCCATTGGCAAGGTGTCCACCAAGTGACAGGCATCCACTGACAAGCTGCCCTCCACGTGACAGGCATCCACTGACAAGCTGCCCTCCACATGACAGGCACCCACTTATCAGCTCCCCTCCACATCACAGGCATCCACTGACAAGCTGCGCTCTACGTGACAGGCATCCACTGACAAGCTGCCTTCCACGTGACAGGCATCCACTGACAAGCTGCCCTCTACATGACAGGCATCCACTGACAAGCTGCCCTCCATGTGACAGGCATCCACTGTCAAGCTGCCTTCTACATGACAGGCATCTACTTACAAGCTGCCCTCCACGTGACAGCCATCCACTGACAAGCTGCCCTCCACATGACAGGCATGCACTGACAAGCTGCCCTCCACGTGACAGGCATCCTCTAACAAGCTGCCCTCTACGTGACAGGCATCCACTGACAAGCTGCTCTCCCATGTGACAGGCATCCATTGACAAGCTGCCCTCCACATGACAGGCATCCACTGGGAAGCTGCCAATCACGTGACAGGTATTCACTGAGAAGTTGCACTCCACGTGACAGGCATCCACTGACAAGCGGCTCTCCACGTGACAGGCATCCATTGACAAGCAGCTCTCCACGTGACAGGCATCCATTGACAAGCTGTCCACCACTTGACAGGCATCCACTGACAAGCGGCTCTCCACGTGACAGGCATCCATTGGCAAGGTGTCCACCAAGTGACAGGCATAAACTGATAAGCTGCCCTCCATGTGACAGGCATCCACTGACAAGCTGCCCTCCACATGACAGGCACCCACTGACCAGCTCCCCTCCACATCACAGGCATCCACTGACAAGCTGCGCTCTACGTGACAGGCATCCACTGACAAGCTGCCTTCCACGTGACAGGCATCCACTGACAAGCTGCCCTCTACATGACAGGCATCCACTGACAAGCTGCCCTCCTTGTGACAGGCATCCACTGTCAAGCTCCCCTCCACATCACAGGCATCCACTGACAAGCTGCGCTCTACGTGACAGGCATCCACTGACAAGCTGCCTTCCACGTGACAGGCATCCACTGACAAGCTGCCCTCTACATGACAGGCATCCACTGACAAGCTGCCCTCCATGTGACAGGCATCCACTGTCAAGCTGCCTTCTACATGACAGGCATCTACTTACAAGCTGCCCTCCACGTGACAGCCATCCACTGACAAGCTGCCCTCCACATGACAGGCATGCACTGACAAGCTGCCCTCCACGTGACAGGCATCCTCTGACAAGCTGCCCTCTACGTGACAGGCATCCACTGACAAGCTGCTCTCCCATGTGACAGGCATCCATTGACAAGCTGCCCTCCACATGACAGGCATCCACTGAGAAGCTGCCCATCACGTGACAGGTATCCACTGACAAGTTGCGCTCCACGTGACAGGCATCCACTGACAAGCGGCTCTCCACGTGACAGGCATCCATTGACAAGCAGCTCTCCACGTGACAGGCATCCATTGACAAGCTGTCCACCACTTGACAGGCATCCACTGACAAGCGGCTCTCCACGTGACAGGCATCCATTGGCAAGGTGTCCACCAAGTGACAGGCATAAACTGATAAGCTGCCCTCCATGTGACAGGCATCCACTGATAAGCTGCCCTCCACATGACAGGCACCCACTGACCAGCTCCCCTCCACATCACAGGCATCCACTGACAAGCTGCGCTCTACGTGACAGGCATCCACTGACAAGCTGCCTTCCACGTGACAGGCATCCACTGACAAGCTGCCCTCTACATGACAGGCATCCACTGACAAGCTGCCCTCCTTGTGACAGGCATCCACTGTCAAGCTCCCCTCCACATCACAGGCATCCACTGACAAGCTGCGCTCTACGTGACAGGCATCCACTGACAAGCTGCCTTCCACGTGACAGGCATCCACTGACAAGCTGCCCTCTACATGACAGGCATCCACTGACAAGCTGCCCTCCATGTGACAGGCATCCACTGTCAAGCTGCCTTCTACATGACAGGCATCTACTTACAAGCTGCCCTCCACGTGACAGCCATCCACTGACAAGCTGCCCTCCACATGACAGGCATGCACTGACAAGCTGCCCTCCACGTGACAGGCATCCTCTGACAAGCTGCCCTCTACGTGACAGGCATCCACTGACAAGCTGCTCTCCCATGTGACAGGCATCCATTGACAAGCTGCCCTCCACATGACAGGCATCCACTGAGAAGCTGCCCATCACGTGACAGGTATCCACTGACAAGTTGCGCTCCACGTGACAGGCATCCACTGACAAGCGGCTCTCCACGTGACAGGCATCCATTGACAAGCAGCTCTCCACGTGACAGGCATCCATTGACAAGCTGTCCACCACTTGACAGGCATCCACTGACAAGCGGCTCTCCACGTGACAGGCATCCATTGGCAAGGTGTCCACCAAGTGACAGGCATAAACTGACAAGCTGCCCTCTACGTGACAGGCATCGACTGACAAGCTGCTCTCCATGTGACAGGCATCCACTGACAAGCTGCCTTCCACATGATAGGCATCCACTGACAAGCTGCCCTCCATGTGACAGACATTCACTGACAAGCTGCCCTCCACGTGACAGGCTTTCACTCGCAAGCAGCTCTCCTCGTGACCGGCATTAACTGACAAGCTGCCCTCCACTTGACAGGCTTTCACTCACAAGCGGCTCTTCACGTGACAGGCATCCATTGATAAGCAGCTCTCCACGTGACAGGCATCCATTGACAAGCTGTCCACCACTTGACAGGCATCCACTGACAAGCGGCTCTCCACGTGACAGGCTTTCACTCATAAGCGGCTCTCCATGTGACAGGCATCCATTGGCAAGCTGCTGCTACCTACTAAGTGTTTTATATCACTGCTCAGTGCTGCTGTATAATGTCCTCCATGCTGCTGTATAATGTCCTCCATTCTGCTGTATAATGTCCTCCATGCTGCTGTTGCTGCTTCTGAACATTTGCTACATAAAGATGGAACAGCTGAAATACATCACATCTACTGTGTATGAGAGACATTATAGCCTCTAATTTGCACCCACTAGCTCAGAGACAACTTAAAGTGTACAATTAAGTCTTCAGGGGAGAAAACTGCAGGACCCAAGTATTTAATGGCCAGAAATAGTGTTTATACATGAAGATCATTGAAAGGAAAAACCTTTTGGGTAGTGTTTCTCAATATACTGATTAGTGACCACTTGTTATATGGTGGGTGGTGTGACGTCAGATTAGTGCGGTGACAGCTCTGATTTCACCTAAATGATCCCGATGAGAGGTGTAACAGTTTTCTCCAATCTGACAGATAAACAAGGTAAAATGGGGAGGTCTCGCTGTGTACGGCCGGTGTACGGCAGGAGGATGGAGGGGACGAGAATAAACACATGTATCTGTTCAGATGTCCTCCAATGATGAGGAGATGGTCCACATTCCGGTACACACCGCCTGCCCCCCCTCCCCCGCCCCATCCTCCGTCTTGTGAGGCTCTCATCCTCCTTCTCCCTCCTGATCTTTTATCTCTTTAGACTTATTTACATTTGTAAGGTGGGATCAATGGAGGGCTTGTGTGTTTTCCTCAGGTGAGAGTGTCGGGTTTCATGGAATTAGATGCATTATGTGCAAAGCTTTACTTAAACTTACAATTAGCCTCAATCCAAAACAATGGTCAGAAAGGCAGGTGATGTGTGGACAGAGCTGACATTATAGGGCGAGAAGAGAGGAAAAGAGGGATTCCCAAGAGATGAAACACACTATCCCCAAATCTGCCCCAATCCCAGATCCAGAGCCTTCACCGTCCTGACCACAGATACATCGGTGCAGGTTGTTACAATGTATCTAGTGCCTCCTGTGCAGCCTCCAGATGGATGGTCCAAAGGCTCAGAATGAGTAGAACCAGAGGACAAGGTGCAGGTGTTATATGGGGGGACAACAAAATTATAGGAACCACAAACTATAAAATCTACGGCTCCACAAGAATATATTTTACTGTATACTTATAAAGAGTTTCAGGGTGACAGAGTCACTGTCATCTGGCTCCATGAGAAGGAGGATGAGGCTCAGGAGCTCCATGTCTTCACCCTGGATGCCCTCCACACGGCTCAGGAGGGGGCTGCAGATCTCTTCCAGTGTTTTCTTCAGGTCAGTTACCCCTCCCTTAAATCATAGCCACTGGCTTCAGCCTAGAGTCAAAGTGTGACCCATGACCTGCCGAAAACAACCAGATGGACGAGAAAAGCCGGCAGGGAAGGGGGACAATGGCCGTCCCACCTACTCCTCACAAATCTGCACAGCCGAGTGGTGAAAAGCTTAAGAGGCAATGGGAAATTCTCTACAATCTGTAACTTATTGCAATTCATATAAATAATTGGTATCTAAACGCCCAAACCTGGATCTGGTGGGGGAAGGGATCCCCATTGCTTCGCCCGTTTTGTCACTTTATCATGAGCGTTAGTGTCATCTAAGAGTTGTATCCGTGTAAATGTCCTCTGCAGCTTTCCAGGTGCTGTGGTGGTGGGGGGGGCACAGCTCTCCGTCAGATTCTCTGGGATCTAAAGATGGCCCCCAATCTGGACTAACACCGGCATTAGACAACTGTTGGCCGTCTGTCCCATACACGGTAGCGCTCATTTGGCCGAATGCTCCTGTGTCGCCACTGACCCACATCTCTGATGATGGCTCATCTTCAGGAGTACAAGCCCTATCTCCGTCTAAGGTCAGTCGACTCTTGCTCCCATACACAATAGACTGTCGTCCGAACCCGTTGATATCGGTGAATTTACGCAACATTAGTCTAATGTGTATGGTGGCCAATTGCCTGCCAGTGGCTCTGAGGCAACATCGTGCACACTCCCACAGATCACTGCACCACAAAAAGGCAAAATCACCATGCAACCCCTTGGTAATGCAGTTTTTATGCCTTATAGCTGGGGGCTGGAATCCAAAATTTCCAACAGGTATTGGGCTAGTAATGGGATTCTAGTACTGGAGAGGTCTTCCAGTTCTGTGAGATTCCTGGCTCGTCTTACATGCACTGCTCTTTCTTGGAGAGGTCTTCCATTTCTGTGAGATTCCTGGCTTGTCTTGCATGCACGGCTCTTTTGAGCTGTCGCCACAGATTTTCAATGATGCTCAGATCAGGGGACTGTGAGGCCATTGTTAAACCTTCAGTTTGCACCTTTTGAGGTCATCTATTGTGGATTGTGAGAAGTTTTTAGGAGCATTATCCATTTGTAGAAGCCATCCTCTTTCATCCTCTTTTCTCCTCTTTTGAATTTTATCTTTGTCACAGATGATGTTATGTTTACATCAAGAATTTGTTGAAATTTAATTGAATCCATTCTTTTCTCTACCCATGAAATGTTCCCTGTGCCATTGGCTGCATCACAACCCCAAAGCATGATTGATTCACCCCCATGCTAAATGTTTGGCGAGATGTTCTTTTCCTGAAATTCTGTACCCTTTGTTCTCCACACATACCTTTGATCATTGTGGCCAGAGTTCTATATTAACCTCATCGGTCCACAGGACTTGTTTCCACAATGCATCAGGTTTGTTTAGATGTTCTTTTGTAGACTTCTGATGCTGAATATTATGGTGAGGACACAGGAGAGGTTTTCTTCTGATGACTCTTCCATGAAGGCCATATTTGTGCAGGTGTCACTGAACAGTAGACCAATGTACCACAACTCCAGAGTCTGCTAAATCTCCCTGAAGGTCTTTTGCAGTCAGGCAGGGGCTCTGATTTGCCTCTAGCAATCCTAACAATAGCTCTTACAGACATTTTTCTTGGTCCTCCAGACATTATCTTCACCTCCACTGTTCCTGGTAATGGTCTTTTCTTAATTACATTTTGAACTGAGGAAAAAGCAACTTGAAAACGCTTTGCTCTCTTCTTACAGATTTCTCCTGTTTTCTGGGCCTCCACCATCTTCACTTTCAGAGTGCTAGGCAGCTGCTTAGAAGAACCCATGGCTGCTGTTTTCTGGTACAAGGTTAGAGGAGGCCGGGTTATTATAAAGCTGTGACATTTGCATCATCTGATGATAGAGAACAAGCCACAACCCTAACAGGATAATTAAGGGCTGAAACCTTGATAAAAGTTGTTTGAGTACATAAATCTCCAAGGGTGCCCAAACTTTTGCAGTGGCCTATTTCACTTTTTGGAATTTTTCAAATGTAAAAGATGAAAATATTTTCTTTTTGCTTAAAATAAAAAGGGAATGTGTCATCTGTAACTTTCTGCCTTTTGGGGATCATTTCATCTTCTACTTGCTTACCTGGTCACAGTAACAGTCATTTTAAACAGGGGTGCACAAACTTTTGCATACTACAATATAGTGGATGGGGAGAAGCTCGGACAGCAGCCGATGCCGGAGATCTCTATAACTTCTAGTAACCTGACAGAAGAGGAGAGTGACCTCTGGACTTGTACGTTCTGGATTTTCTTTTTTGGGAGGTGAGAAAATGAAGCAAAAAAAGCCGCAACACTTCAGCAATCATTTCACCATCACTGGTTTTCCTGTTGACAGCACAGTATCTGAAAGTGCCCATTGATCTCTAGGGCCCACTCCTCATCTGATGCTTGTAAAGCTTGTGAGCAGATAGCAGCAGTCTGTGCTGATAATGTGGTTATCGGGAGGTCACTACTGCTATTTTCAGTAGCCGGATAATGTCAACATTACAAGTGTCAGTGGTTGCCGCAGATCTGGGGTCAGGCAGAGGGGTCAGGCAGGGGGGCAGCGATCACACATTAATTACACAGAGGCTCATATACAGATCGGCCCTGAACAATGCAGTCATATTTCACACCCGACGTGTTTACTGCTATTGAGTTCTCATCAATCCTAAACCTGTGTGAAGAGCTGTATCCTCCACATGAGCCAAGCCCCTGCGGGAAGGAAGCAACAAGATAATGTTTATGTAACAAATAAAAGGAAACATTTGTGACACTTGGGATATTATCGTTAAACAAACTATTTTATAAAGGGTTACATAATTATAGAAAAAAATGTCAAATTCTGGGGAGGATAAAAACATCAAATATGGAAAATCAATTAAGAAACTTGTTTTATTTCTTTTTGAATCTTTTCCAGGTTTTAAAGATGAGTAATTCTATGATAAACGTAACTTTCTGGACTGGTTGCACGGCCGGTGGTCGCAGTATCACAATAGCAAACATGAATGTGGTCCTGCTGCACGTCGCCCCAGCTGCGGGTCACAAGGAGCGCAGACGCTTGGATTTCCTGGATTTGTGCATCTTGGATGTTGCAATATGGATACGATACATTCTTTATACTGCAGTCTATGGTCGGGGAATGTGGCAATGTTGCTCTGCCGCCTCTCCAAAATCATACCGTGCACCACAAACACATTGAGAAACTGATTTTTTTCCAAAAATGTAAAGCGTATTTCCATCCAGAGGTGCAGAAGGTAGAAGTTCAAAAACCAGAAGCCCCATGTAATGTAGAATTGGAAAGTCCATTTGTAGCATTTAGTGATAATATGGAGTTACAAAGTGTGAGTGGGAATTACAGTGCCTACAAGTAGTATTCAACCCCCTGCAGATTTACACATTCGGAATTAACTTGGCATTGTGACATTTGGACTGTAGATCACCCTGGAAGTGTGAAATGCAGCAAAAAAGAATGTTATTTCTTTTTTTATTTTTTTTTTTAAATTGTGAAAAGTTTATTCAGAGGGTCATTTATTATTCAACCCCTCAAACCACAAGAATTCTGTTTGGTTCCCCTAAAGTATTAAGAAGTATTTCAGGCACAAAGAACAATGAGCTTCACATGTTTGGATTAATTATCTCTTTTTCCAGCCTTTTCTGACTAATTAAGACCCTCCCCAAACTTGTGAACAGCACTCATACTTGGTCAACATGGGAAAGACAAAGGAGCATTCCAAGGCCATCAGAGACAAGATCGTGGAGGGTCACAAGGATGGCAAGGGGTACAAAACCCTTTCCAAGGAGTTGGGCCTACCTGTCTCCACTGTTGGGAGCATCATCCGGAAGTGGAAGGCTTATGGAACTACTGTTAGCCTTCCACGGCCTGGACAGCCTTTGAAAGTTTCCACCCGTGCCGAGGCCTGGCTTGTCCGAAGAGTCAAGGCTAATCCAAGGACAACAAGGAAGGAGCTCCGGGAAGATCTCATGGCAGTGGGGAGATTGGTTTCAGTCAATACCATAAGTAACGTACTCCACCGCAATGGTCTCCGTTCCAGACGAGTCCGTAAGGTACCTTTACTTTCAAAGCGTCATGTCAAGGCTCGTCTACAGTTTGCTCATTATCACTTGGAGGACTCTGAGACAGACTGGTTCAAGGTTCTCTGGTCTGATGAGACCAAGATCGAGATCTTTGGTGCCAACCACACACGTGATGTTTGGAGACTGGATGGCACTGCATACGACCCCAAGAATACCATCCCTACAGTCAAGCATGGTGGTGGCAGCATCATGCTGTGGGGCTGTTTCTCAGCCAAGGGGCCTGGCCATCTGGTCCGCATCCATGGGAAGATGGATAGCACGGCCTACCTGGAGACTTTGGCCAAGAACCTCCGCTCCTCCATCAAGGATCTTAAGATGGGTCGTCATTTCATCTTCCAACAAGACAACGACCCAAAGCACACAGCCAAGAAAACCAAGGCCTGGTTCAAGAGGGAAAAAATGAAGGTGTTGCAGTGGCCTAGTCAGTCTCCTGACCTTAACCCAATTGAAAACTTGTGGAAGGATCTCAAGATTAAAGTCCACATGAGACACCCAAAGAACCTAGATAACTTGGAGAAGATCTGCATGGAGGAGTGGGCCATGATAACTCCAGAGACCTGTGCCGGCCTGATCAGGTCTTATAAAAGACGATTATTAGCTGTAATTGCAAACAAGGGTTATTCCACAAAATATTAAACCTAGGGGTTGAATAATAATTGACCCACACTTTTATGTTGAAAATATATTAAAATTTAACTGAGCAACAAAACTTGTTGGTTTGTAAGATTTATGCATCTGTTAATAAATCCTGCTCTTGTTTGAAGTTTGCAGGCTGTAACTTATTTGCATCTTATCAAACCTGCTAAATCTGCAGGGGGTTGAAGACTACTTGTAGGCACTGTATATGAACAACCAAGTATCATAGACTGCTGCATACAAAAGGATCGGTCCCTCCTGCACCTGCACAGCGCTCCCTCTTGATTTATAATATAAATGTTGCAACAGCTGGAAAGTATAAGATATTATTGTATGTCTTTTCTTCAGTACTCAAGCCTAGTGATCACTGGTCCAGCGTCACATGGAGTTTTGCTCAAAACTCGCCAAGTGTCATGGCGTTATGAGACGCTGTTCACACTACCGATTCTGACACTCCACACTATGGTTTCTCTGGTGTTTCTGAGTTACAGAGGTTCGGGCATCATAGCTGTGTGCTCATTAATGCTCAGGCTAGCAAGTGTTAACCTCTGCTAGCCTGCTGGTTACCTCTAGGATCACATGTTGTTGGAAACCTTTCACATTTATTCCCTGCCTTTTTAAGATGGTGGAATCTGTCTTCCCATGCCGATTATAGCTTACTGCTGTGTGGGTCTGTGTGCTGTTGTGTCCCCGTCCTGTTGTTGATTATACTGAGTGGTGCTTGGATTTGTTGTGGAGTTCTCTTGTCGTCTTGCTGTTTCCTCCCTGCTCCTATTTTCCTCCTTACCTCTTATTGTCTTATACTGTACCTCTGTGGGAGCGTGCTGTGAGATAGAGTTTTGGTTTAACCTCTTTGTCTGTCGCTGTTGATTTTATCACACTTCTGTCCCCACCCCACCCCCGGGTAGGGCATATAAGATCAGAGCTGGTCAGGAGGGAGGCTCAGACATCCTCACCTTCAAAAGTAACTCTGAGATAAGGGATAGCTAGGATCCCCCTCGTCTGAGGGCCAGTCTAGGAGCCCGGTCCCCACTCCCGCAATCTCCGTGACATCGAGCACACGGAATCATCATTGTAATATTATTGCATAACTGAAGATCAGAAGATCAATGGCAGATGCTTGTCGTAAACTGATGAGACGTATTCTCTCCTGGTTACATAGCGGCGCCGTCAGATCCATGAATATAGAGCTGGGTCTTCCAATCAGGCAGATGTAAAATATACAATACTTACCAGTAAAAAGATACAACAATTACTATGATTATGATGAGGGTGCAGCGCCCAAATTCTGTATATTCCCAAATTCATCTGCAGAAACCACAGAAAAAAATGAATTTCCATGCACAGCCCCGGGCGCCTCCTGATTGCACATATTGTGTCTATATCTCAGCGCTGATGGAACTGATCAAGGATGTAGATTTATGTAGTAAATGTGGCAATTTTAGGTAAAATGTCGTAATCACTGAGCCTCTTATTACACAGTCTGGACTCTACTAATGTGGAAAAGTAACTTACAAATGATTTAATCTGTTTTTTTAGGCCAGGAATAAATGACAACCTCAGTGCAGTAAAAAGTGAGAGACTGTGGAATTAGGAAAATGGCAATATAGGAAAATAGTGAGAACGTCCCGAGCGTCCGTGATGAAGCAATATGGGAAAATAGTGAGAGCGTCCCAAGCGTCCGGGACCAAGCAATATAGGAAAATAGTGAGAGCGACCCGAGCATCCAGGACCAAGCAATATAGGAAAATAGTGAGAACAATCCAAGTGTCCAGGACCAAGCAATATAGGAAAATAGTGAGAGTGACCTGAGCGTCCGGGACTAAGCAATATAGGAAAACAGTGAGAGTGACCCGAGCATCCGGGACCAAGCAATATAGGAAAACAGTGAGAGTGACCCGAGCATCCGGGACCAAGCAATATAGGAAAATAGTGAGAGCGACCTCAGCATCCGGGACCAAGCAATATAGGAAAATAGTGAGAGCGACCTCAGCATCCGGGACCAAGCAATATAGGAAAATAGTGAGAGCGACCTCAGCATCCGGGACCAAGCAATATGGGAAAATAGTGAGAGCGACCTGAGCGTCCGGGACTAAGCAATATGAGAAAATAGTGAGAGCGACCTGAGCGTCCGGGACTAAGCAATATGAGAAAATAGTGAGAGCGACCCGAGCATCCAGGACCAAGCAATATAGGAGAATAGTGAGAGCGACCTCAGCATCCGGGACTAAGCAATATAGGAAAATAGTGAGAGCGACCTAAGCGTCCGGGACTAAGCAATATGAGAAAATAGTGAGAGTGACCTGAGCATCCGGGACCAAGCAATATAGGAAAATAGTGAGAGCGACCTGAGCGTCCGGGACCAAGCAATATGGGAACATAGTGAGAGCGACCTGAGCGTCCGGGACTAAGCAATATGAGAAAATAGTGAGAGCGACCCGAGCATCCGGGACCAAGCAATATAGGAAAATAGTGAGAGCGACCTCAGCATCCGGGACTAAGCAATATAGGAAAATAGTGAGAGCGACCTAAGCGTCCGGGACTAAGCAATATGAGAAAATAGTGAGAGTGACCCGAGCATCCAGGACCAAGCAATATAGGAAAATAGTGAGAGCGACCCGAGCATCCGGGACCAAGCAATATAGGAAAATAGTGAGAGCGACCCGAGCATCCGGGACCAAGCAATATAGGAAAATAGTGAGAGCGACCTGAACATCCGGGACCAAGCGATATAGGAAAATAGTGAGAGCGACCTCAGCATCCGGGACCAAGCGATATAGGAAAATAGTGAGAGCGACCCGAGCATCCGGGACCAAGCAATATAGGAAAATAGTGAGAGCGACCCGAGCGTCCGGGACCAAGCAATATAGGAAAATAGTGAGAGCGACCCGAGCGTCCGGGACCAAGCAATATGGGAAAATAGTGAGAGCGACCAGAGCGTCCGGGACTAAGCAATATGAGAAAATAGTGAGAGTGACCCGAGCATCCAGGACCAAGCTATTTTGGAAAATAGTGAGAGCGACCCGAGCATCCGGGACCAAGCAATATAGGAAAATAGTGAGAGTGACCTGAGCGTCCGGGACTAAGCAATATAGGAAAATAGTGAGTGTGACCCGAGCGTCCAGGACCAAGCAATATAGGAAAATAGTGAGAGCGACCCGAGCGTCCGGGACCAAGCAATATAGGAAAATAGTGAGAGCGACCCGAGCATCCGGGACCAAGCAATATAGGAAAATAGTGAGAGCGACCTGAGCATCCGGGACCAAGCGATATAGGAAAATAGTGAGAGTGACCCGAGCGTCCGGGACCAAGCAATATAGGAAAATAGTGAGAGCGACCCGAGCGTCCGGGACCAAGCAATATAGGAAAATAGTGAGAGTGACCCGAGCGTCCGGGACCAAGCAATATAGGAAAATAGTGAAAGCGACCCGAGCGTCCGGGACCAAGCAATATAGGAAAATAGTGAGAGCGACCCTAGCGTCCAGGACCAAGCAATATAGGAAAATAGTGAGAGCGACCCTAGCGTCCAGGACCAAGCAATATCGGAAAATAGTGAGAGCGACCTCAGCATCCGGGACTAAGCAATATGAGAAAATAGTGAGAGCGACCTCAGCATCCGGGACCAAGCGATATAGGAAAATAGTGAGAGCGACCCGAGCGTCCAGGACCAAGCAATATAGGAAAATAGTGAGAGCGACCTCAGCATCCGGGACCAAGCAATATAGGAAAATAGTGAGAGCGACCTCAGCATCCGGGACCAAGCAATATAGGAAAATAGTGAGAGTGACCCGAGCGTCCGGGACCAAGCAATATAGGAAAATAGTGAGAGCGACCTCAGCATCCGGGACCAAGCAATATAGGAAAATAGTGAGAGCAACCTGAGAGTCCGGGACTAAGCAATATAGGAAAATAGTGAGAGTGACCCGAGCATCCGGGACCAAGCAATATAGGAAAATAGTGAGAGTGACCCGAGCGTCCAGGACCAAGCAATATAGGAAAATAGTGAGAGTGACCCGAGAGTCCAGGACCAAGCAATATAGGAAAATAGTGAGAGCGACCTGAGCATCCGGGACCAAGCAATATAGGCAAATAGTGACAGCGACCTCAGCATCCGGGACCAAGCAATATAGGAAAATAGTGACAGCGACCTCAGCATCCGGGACCAAGCAATATAGGAAAATAGTGAGAGTGACCCGAGCGTCCGGGACCAAGCAATATAGGAAAATAGTGAGAGCGACCCGAGCGTCCGGGACTAAGCAATATAGGAAAATAGTGAGAGTGACCTGAGCATCCGGGACCAAGCAATATAGGAAAACAGTGAAAGTGACCCGAGCGTCCGGGACCAAGCAATATAGGAAAATAGTGAGAGCGACCTGAGCGTCCGGGACCAAGCAATATAGGAAAATAGTGAGAGTGACCTGAGCGTCCGGGACCAAGCAATATAGGAAAATAGTGACAGCGACCCGAGCGTCCGGGACCAAGCAATATAGGAAAATAGTGAGAGCGACCTGAGCGTCCGGGACCAAGCAATATAGGAAAATAGTGAGAGTGACCTGAGCGTCCGGGACCAAGCAATATAGGAAAATAGTGACAGCGACCCGAGCATCCAGGACCAAGCAATATAGGAGAATAGTGAGAGCGACCTCAGCATCCGGGACTAAGCAATATAGGAAAATAGTGAGAGCGACCTAAGTGTCCGGGACTAAGCAATATGAGAAAATAGTGAGAGTGACCTGAGCATCCGGGACCAAGCAATATAGGAAAATAGTGAGAGCGACCTGAGCGTCCGGGACCAAGCAATATGGGAACATAGTGAGAGCGACCTGAGCGTCCGGGACTAAGCAATATGAGAAAATAGTGAGAGCGACCCGAGCATCCGGGACCAAGCAATATAGGAAAATAGTGAGAGCGACCTCAGCATCCGGGACTAAGCAATATAGGAAAATAGTGAGAGCGACCTAAGCGTCCGGGACTAAGCAATATGAGAAAATAGTGAGAGTGACCCGAGCATCCAGGACCAAGCAATATAGGAAAATAGTGAGAGCGACCCGAGCATCCGGGACCAAGCAATATAGGAAAATAGTGAGAGCGACCCGAGCATCCGGGACCAAGCAATATAGGAAAATAGTGAGAGCGACCTGAACATCCGGGACCAAGCGATATAGGAAAATAGTGAGAGCGACCCGAGCATCCGGGACCAAGCAATATAGGAAAATAGTGAGAGCGACCCGAGCGTCCGGGACCAAGCAATATAGGAAAATAGTGAGAGCGACCCGAGCGTCCGGGACCAAGCAATATGGGAAAATAGTGAGAGCGACCAGAGCGTCCGGGACTAAGCAATATGAGAAAATAGTGAGAGTGACCCGAGCATCCAGGACCAAGCTATTTTGGAAAATAGTGAGAGCGACCCGAGCATCCGGGACCAAGCAATATAGGAAAATAGTGAGAGTGACCTGAGCGTCCGGGAATAAGCAATATTGGAAAATAGTGAGTGTGACCCGAGCGTCCAGGACCAAGCAATATAGGAAAATAGTGAGAGCGACCCGAGCGTCCGGGACCAAGCAATATAGGAAAATAGTGAGAGCGACCCGAGCATCCGGGACCAAGCAATATAGGAAAATAGTGAGAGCGACCCGAGCATCCGGGACCAAGCAATATAAGAAAATAGTGAGAGCGACCCGAGCGTCCGGGACCAAGCAATATAGGAAAATAGTGAGAGCGACCCGAGCGTCCGGGACCAAGCAATATAGGAAAATAGTGAGAGCGACCCGAGCGTCCGGGACCAAGCAATATAGGAAAATAGTGAGAGTGACCCGAGCGTCCGGGACCAAGCAATATAGGAAAATAGTGAGAGCGACCTGAGCGTCCGGGACCAAGCAATATAGGAAAATAGTGAGAGTGACCTGAGCGTCCGGGACCAAGCAATATAGGAAAATAGTGACAGCGACCCGAGCGTCCGGGACCAAGCAATATAGGAAAATAGTGAGAGCGACCTGAGCGTCCGGGACCAAGCAATATAGGAAAATAGTGAGAGTGACCTGAGCGTCCGGGACCAAGCAATATAGGAAAATAGTGACAGCGACCCGAGCATCCGGGACCAAGCAATATAGGAAAATAGTGAGAGCGACCTGAGCGTCCGGGACCCAGCAATATAGGAAAATAGTGAGAGCGACCTGAGCGTCCGGGACCAAGCAATATAGGAAAATAGTGAGAGTGACCTGAGCGTCCGGGACCAAGCAATATAGGAAAATAGTGACAGCGACCCGAGCATCCAGGACCAAGCAATATAGGAGAATAGTGAGAGCGACCTCAGCATCCGGGACTAAGCAATATAGGAAAATAGTGAGAGCGACCTAAGTGTCCGGGACTAAGCAATATGAGAAAATAGTGAGAGTGACCTGAGCATCCGGGACCAAGCAATATAGGAAAATAGTGAGAGCGACCTGAGCGTCCGGGACCAAGCAATATGGGAACATAGTGAGAGCGACCTGAGCGTCCGGGACTAAGCAATATGAGAAAATAGTGAGAGCGACCCGAGCATCCGGGACCAAGCAATATAGGAAAATAGTGAGAGCGACCTCAGCATCCGGGACTAAGCAATATAGGAAAATAGTGAGAGCGACCTAAGCGTCCGGGACTAAGCAATATGAGAAAATAGTGAGAGTGACCCGAGCATCCAGGACCAAGCAATATAGGAAAATAGTGAGAGCGACCCGAGCATCCGGGTCCAAGCAATATAGGAAAATAGTGAGAGTGACCCGAGCATCCGGGACCAAGCAATATAGGAAAATAGTGAGAGCGACCTGAACATCCGGGACCAAGCGATATAGGAAAATAGTGAGAGCGACCCGAGCATCCGGGACCAAGCAATATAGGAAAATAGTGAGAGCGACCCGAGCGTCCGGGACCAAGCAATATAGGAAAATAGTGAGAGCGACCCGAGCGTCCGGGACCAAGCAATATGGGAAAATAGTGAGAGCGACCAGAGCGTCCGGGACTAAGCAATATGAGAAAATAGTGAGAGTGACCCGAGCATCCAGGACCAAGCTATTTTGGAAAATAGTGAGAGTGACCTGAGCATCCGGGACCAAGCAATATAGGAAAATAGTGAGAGTGACCTGAGCGTCCGGGACTAAGCAATATAGGAAAATAGTGAGTGTGACCCGAGCGTCCAGGACCAAGCAATATAGGAAAATAGTGAGAGCGACCCGAGCGTCCGGGACCAAGCAATATAGGAAAATAGTGAGAGCGACCCGAGCATCCGGGACCAAGCAATATAGGAAAATAGTGAGAGCGACCCGAGCATCCGGGACCAAGCAATATAAGAAAATAGTGAGAGCGACCCGAGCGTCCGGGACCAAGCAATATAGGAAAATAGTGAGAGCGACCCGAGCGTCCGGGACCAAGCAATATAGGAAAATAGTGAGAGCGACCCGAGCGTCCGGGACCAAGCAATATAGGAAAATAGTGAGAGTGACCCGAGCGTCCGGGACCAAGCAATATAGGAAAATAGTGAGAGCGACCCGAGCGTCCGGGACCAAGCAATATAGGAAAATAGTGAGAGCGACCCTAGCGTCCAGGACCAAGCAATATCGGAAAATAGTGAGAGCGACCTCAGCATCCGGGACTAAGCAATATGAGAAAATAGTGAGAGCGACCTCAGCATCCGGGACCAAGCGATATAGGAAAATAGTGAGAGCGACCCGAGCGTCCAGGACCAAGCAATATAGGAAAATAGTGAGAGCGACCTCAGCATCCGGGACCAAGCAATATAGGAAAATAGTGAGAGTGACCCGAGCGTCCGGGACCAAGCAATATAGGAAAATAGTGAGAGCGACCTCAGCATCCGGGACCAAGCAATATAGGAAAATAGTGAGAGCAACCTGAGAGTCCGGGACTAAGCAATATAGGAAAATAGTGAGAGTGACCCGAGCATCCGGGACCAAGCAATATAGGAAAATAGTGAGAGTGACCCGAGAGTCCAAGACCAAGCAATATAGGAAAATAGTGAGAGCGACCTGAGCATCCGGGACCAAGCAATATAGGCAAATAGTGACAGCGACCTCAGCATCCGGGACCAAGCAATATAGGAAAATAGTGACAGCGACCTCAGCATCCGGGACCAAGCAATATAGGAAAATAGTGAGAGTGACCCGAGCGTCCGGGACCAAGCAATATAGGAAAATAGTGAGAGCGACCCGAGCGTCCGGGACTAAGCAATATAGGAAAATAGTGAGAGTGACCTGAGCATCCGGGACCAAGCAATATAGGAAAACAGTGAAAGTGACCCGAGCGTCCGGGACCAAGCAATATAGGAAAATAGTGAGAGCGACCTGAGCGTCCGGGACCAAGCAATATAGGAAAATAGTGAGAGTGACCTGAGCGTCCGGGACCAAGCAATATAGGAAAATAGTGACAGCGACCCGAGCGTCCGGGACCAAGCAATATAGGAAAATAGTGAGAGTGACCTGAGCATCCGGGACTAAGCAATATAGGAAAATAGTGAGAGCGACCCGAGCGTCCGGGACTAAGCAATATAGGAAAATAGTGAGAGTGACCTGAGCATCCGGGACCAAGCAATATAGGAAAACAGTGAAAGTGACCCGAGCGTCCGGGACCAAGCAATATAGGAAAATAGTGAGAGCGACCTGAGCGTCCGGGACCAAGCAATATAGGAAAATAGTGAGAGTGACCTGAGCATCCGGGACTAAGCAATATAGGAAAATAGTGAGAGCGACCCGAGCGTCCGGGACCAAGCAATATAGGAAAATAGTGAGAGCGACCCGAGCATCCGGGACCAAGCAATATAGGAAAATAGTGAGAGCGACCCGAGCATCTGGGACCAAGCAATATAGGAAAATAATGAGAGTGACCCGAGCGTCCGGGACCAAGCAATATAGGAAAATAGTGAGAGTGACCCGAGCATCTGGGACCAAGCAATATAGGAAAATAATGAGAGTGACCCGAGCGTCCGGGACCAAGCAATATAGGAAAATAGTGAGAGTGACCCGAGCATCCGGGACCAAGCAATATAGGAAAATAGTGAGAGCGACCCGAGCATCCGGGACCAAGCAATATAGGAAAATAGTGAGAGCGACCCGAGCATCCGGGACCAAGCAATATAGGAAAATAGTGAGAGCGACCCGAGCATCCGGGACCAAGCAATATAGGAAAATAGTGAGCGCGACCCGAGCATCCGGGACCAAAAAAAAAATTTTTATAATGCAGTTTGGAATATTTGATGCCTTAGTGCACACTGGTGCTGGCTCTTTGTTGTTTCTTTGTTGAATTGGTCGGTGGTTGACCTCCACCTTGCTATGCACCCCAATTTGGGATGTATTCCATCTGTATAGATTTTGGCGTTTGGTGACTGTTCACATTGGGTCATCAGGCTTTGTCCACAGGCTATATATATACTTCATGCAGCATTTGCTTGGACCTGTCCCGCCCACAGCCATGACTCAGTCATGGGTACGGGACTGCAATAGACCAGGTGAGTGCTGCTGAGAGCAGTTCTGCTATTTATATGTGAGGCCGCATGGCACATTTTATAAAAATATTTTAGTGTAGGACTGCTTCAAATGAGATTTGCCGTGACGTGGCGAAGCAGCTCAAGAAATTGCAATTTTTTGCCAAAAATCTCAAAAAAAAAAAAAAAAATAGCGAGAGTGACCCGAGCGTCCGGGACCAAGCAATATAGGAAAATAGTGAGAGTGACCCGAGTGTCCAGGACCAAGCAATATAGGAAAATAGTGAGAGTGACCTCAGCATCCGGGACCAAGCAATATAGGAAAATAGGGAGAGTGACCCGAGCATCCGGGACCAAGCAATATAGGAAAATAGTGAGAGCGACCCGAGTGTCCAGGACCAAGCAATATAGGAAAATAGTGAGAGTGACCTCAGCATCCGGGACCAAGCAATATAGGAAAATAGGGAGAGTGACCCGAGCATCCGGGACCAAGCAATATAGGAAAATAGTGAGAGCGACCCGAGCGTCCGGGACCAAGCAATATGAGAAAATAGTGAGAGCGACCTCAGCATCCGGGACCAAGCAATATAGGAAAATAGTGAGAGTGACCTGAGCATCCGGGACCAAGCAATATAGGAAAATAGTGAGAGTGACCTGAGAGTCCGGGACCAAGCAATATAGGCAAATAGTGACAGCGACCCGAGCATCCGGGACCAAGCAATATAGGAAAATAGTGACAGCGACCCGAGCGTCCAGGACCAAGCAATATAGGAAAAAAGTGAGAGCGACCAGAGCGTCCGGGACCAAGCAATATAGGAAAATAGTGACAGCGACCCGAGCATCCGGGACCAAGCAATATAGGAAAAAAGTGACAGCGACCCGAGCATCCGGGACCCAGCAATATAGGAAAATAGTGACAGCGACCCGAGCGTCCGGGACCCAGCAATATAGGAAAATAGTGACAGCGACCCGAGCGTCCGGGACCAAGCAATATAGGAAAATAGTGAGAGCGACCTGAGCGTCCGGGACCCAGCAATATAGGAAAATAGTGACAGCGACCCGCAGCCGCCCCAGAAGTGTTGCATCCATTACTTGCTCTAATTCTGGTGCTTTGCCGGGCTCTTACCAGTTGCTGTAGTGCGGTGGCAATAAGGTGGCAATCGAGGTAATATTTTTATGGTTGATATCAGCTGTGTAATGACGGCTGGCGTTAGGTACAGGGGTTAGTAATGGAGAGGCGACTATCAGACACCCCCATTACTAGCCCAGTAAGTGTAAAGTAGAAAACACACAGGAAACATTATTTATTTGAGGGCTTTCCCACACTGCCTCATTCACAATTTATAAAAAAAAGTTCCCACAAAGCTCCAACATAATCCACAACTTCAATTGATTAACAGTAAAGTGCGGCCATTCACAGGCGCCGGGGAGTGACTACAACTCTCATCAGAGCTGCCGGCTCAATGCTGCGCTCAGTGAGGCTGGGTGACGCTGATGAGAGCTGTAGTCACTCTCCGGGGCCTGTGAATGGCCGCTCTTTACTATTAATCAGTCGTAGTGGATTATGTTGGAGCTTTGTGGGAACATTTTTTTAATAACTTGCTGAACGAGGGAAAATGTGCTTTTCTTTTTCTCTGATGTTCTTTTGAAGTTAAGTCTTTTTTTATTTGAGCCGTCAGTGCCTTAGTTTGCCGTGGAAATCCAAAGTGCTTCTGTGAGGTCACTCTCCCTGGCCAAAGCAGAATGTGGTGTCTGGCACCACTACTGTGGAATACCTTACTGTGCTGTCTTTGCAATCTGACTTCATTACAAACTCAGCTCTGCTACTACATCACTGTGCTGGCTCTGCTATGTGACTTCATTACAAACTCAGCTCTGCTACTACATCACTGTGCTGGCTCTGATATGTGACTTTATTACAAACTCAGCTCTGCTACAACATCACTGTGCCGACTTTGCTATGTGACTTCATTACAAACTCAGCTCTGCTACTACATCACTGTGCTGGCTCTGATATATGACTTCATTACAAACTCAGCTCTGCTACTACATCACTGTGCCGACTCTGCTATGTGACTTCAATACAAACTCAGCTCTGCTACTACATCACTGTGCCGACTTTGCTATGTGACTTCATTACAAACTCAGCTCTCCTACTACATCACTGTGCTGGCTCTGCTATATGACTTAATTACAAACTCAACTCTGCTACAACATCACTGTGCCGACTCTGCTATGTGACTTCATTACAAACTCAGCTCTGCTACTACATCACTGTGCTGGCTCTGATATGTGACTTTATTACAAACTCAGCTCTGCTACTACATCACTGTGCCGACTTTGCTATGTGACTTCATTACAAACTCAGCTCTGCTACTACTTCACTGTGCTGGCTCTGATATATGACTTCATTACAAACTCGGCTCTGCTACTACTTCACTGTGCCGACTTTGCTATGTGACTTCATTACAAACTCAGCTCTGCTACTACATCACTGTGCTGGCTCTGATATATGACTTCATTACAAACTCAGCTCTGCTACTACTTCACTGTGCCAACTCTGCTATGTGACTTTATTACAAACTCAGCTCTGCTACTACATCACTGTGCTGGCTCTGATATATGACTTCATTACAAACTCAGCTCTGCTACTACATCACTGTGCCGACTCTGCTATGTTACTTCATTACAAACTCAGCTCTGCTACTACATCACTGTGCCGGCTCTGCTATGTGACCTCATTACAAACTCAGCTCTGCTACTACTCACTGTGTCGCTCTGCTACTACATCACTGTGCCGGCTCTGATATATGACTTCACTACAAACTCAGCTCTGCTACTACATCACGTTGCCGGCACCATGTGTCCGCGCTGTATAAGAGCTGCTCATCCAGACCCAAGGCTTCGAGGATCCGCCTCGCCTGGTGAGACATGACTTGGGGGATGAACAGTCTGAATACGTTGGTAGAAAGTTATTTCATTCCTGTTTATTATTATGTTATTTGTTTCGGATACTTTGTAATATAGCATTCCTCATGTTCCCTCCGTGTTGCGCGCACGTTTCCGTCCTTTGTGATTTATTGCCGCCATGAGATGAATACTTTGCCATTCTTGACCACCTAGTGTCTGGTCCCCGTGTGTGACTGTTTGGGAAGGATTAGGCCCTTAAGCCATGAATGAGGCCAGTGTGAGCGGCGTTAGTAACATAGTTTCATCATCCTGATTAACAAAACATATTTCTCCGGGATAAGTGCTGGCTGTAGACACTGCGCAGAACGAGCGCCGCGCTCGCAGGAATGCTCGGAGCTCACCATCGGCAGATGTCACACTGAGAAATGTAACATCTTGCTTCACCAGGACGTGGCCACATGTGCTCCGTGCCTTTGATAGCCATGTGTAAGCCATGTGGATGCACAGATGTAATTCATTACCCTGCACTTATATTGTTATCTGTGCAATTAGCCGGGTCTTGGGTAAGGTGATACACACAATAGTTTCACACCGGCTAAATCCGGACTTTTTATACCATAAGAGGAGTCCTTGATATAAAGTCACAGCTGAACCCATCAGTCGGCAGCTGGATGCCCAGCTTATAAAATATCTATGGATCATCCATCCATAAACATTACTGGAAAGTCAGCTGCAACAAGCTATTCCAAGAGTTTTATAAAACTATGAGAGATAGTAACCGTGCCCAAAACCCCTGTACTGGGGCATGAGAACTGCAGGCTACCAGGGCACCACCGAACACGGATTTACCAATGGGCGGCACTTGTGAGACGGTCCTTGCCTCGAAAAAGCTAACTTGCACACTTCTATTTCCTGTGCAGCATTGTTAAAAACACCCCATATTTAGATGGTCTCTTGTCCCCCCAAAGCCGCATGAAGGGCATCTCAGCCACAAAACATGGCCAGATATGCCAGGATGGGGACATATATACCAGGATGGGGACATATATTCCAGAATGGGGGCATATAACCAGAATAGAGGCATATGTACCAGGATGGGGATATATAATCCAGAATGGGGGCATATATACCAGGATGGGGGACATATATTGCAGGATGGGGGCATATATGCAAGGAAGGGAACATATTTAACAAGATGGAGCATGTATACCAGGATGAATACTTATATACCAGGATGGGGGCATTTATACCAGGATGGGGGACATATATACCAGAATAGAGGAGATATATATATATACAAGGAAGGGATCATATATAACAGGATGGGGCATATATACCATGATGGGGGCATATATACCAGGATGCAGGACATACATACCAGGATGGGAGAATATATACCAGGACGGGGACATATATACCAGGATGGGGGCATATATACCTGGATGGGGACATATATACCAGGATGGTCACATAAATACCAGGATGGGGGGACATATATTACAGGATGAGGGACATATATTACAGGATGGGGGCATATAAACCAGGATGTGGGACATGTATACCAGAATGGAGGTGACATACGTAACAGGATGGGGGGCATATATACAAGGATGGGCCCAGGATGAGTACATGTACCAGCATGGAGGTCATAAATACCAGGATGTAGGACATTTATGCCAGGATGTGATACACATGTACCAGGATGGGCCCAAGATGAGTACATGCACCAGGTTGGAGGACATATAGACCAGGTTAGGGATCATATATACCAGGAAGGGGGACATATATATACCAGGATGGGGGCATAGATACCAGGATAGGGGCATATATACGATAATGAGGACTTATATTCCAGGGTAGGGGCATATATACCAGAATGGTGATATGCATACCAGGATGGGGACATATATAACAGGATGGGGCCATATATACCTGGATGGGGACTTGTATAACAGAATGGGGGCATATACACCTGGATAGAGGCATATATACCAGGATGGCAAAAAACACACAGTTTGAGTCAGCTCAGCCTAGTACGCGTTTGCATTCCGTTCCTGCTTCATGTCTGAGGTACATGCTTTGAGGCGCGTGGCAATAGGAAAGACGAACAAAGTTTTTTTTCTCCGGCGATGCATCACGAACTTGAGGATCAGTTCAAAAGTGTGCTTTTATTAAATAACAATCGTTGCATTGGTCAACAGTAAAAATCCCACTCCATGCAGGGAGGGGGACACATGCTACACGTTTCAACCATTGCAGTAGTCTTAGTCATGAACTGAAAAGTCCCATGTTCAAGGGAGTTACATGCAATATCCCTGCACCGAGATCAGGCTTCTGGGAAATTTATTTTGAAATAATCCTCAAGTCCGTGGTGCATCGCCGGAGAAAAAAAACTTTGTCCATATACCAGGATAGGGACATATAGACCAGGATGGGACATATAGACCAGAATGGGGACATATAGACCAGAATGGGGACATATACCAGGATGGGGACATATAGACCAGGATGGGGGACATATAGACCAGGATGGGACATATAGACCAGAATGGGGACATATAGACCAGGATGGGGGACATATAGACCAGAATGGGGACATATAGACCAGGATGGGACATATAGACCAGGATGGGGGACATATAGACCAGGATGGGACATATAGACCAGAATGGGGACATATACCAGGATGGGGACATATAGATCAGGATGGGGGACATATAGACCAGGATGGGGACATATACCAGGATGGTGGACATATAGACCAGGATGGCGATGTATATACCACAAAGGGGCCCCGGATGAAGGGGGAGGGAAGGACCACTCATATGTCTTTATAGGATTTAGAATGCTATCTGATCAACATGTGAAGGGGGTCCCAGGTCCACATTTTGCCCATCGGACTCTAGGTACGCCACTGATGTGCATGGGGCCATTAAAAGTCTGGATCTTGGCAGTGAATCCCACATAAGGCTACATTGTTACAGAGTTACATAGTGTATGAAGGAAGTTTTCGATGTCATTGATAAACTATGGGGGAATCCTGTGGCTAGTGTAATAATGCTCCCCGCTGATGATCCCCAGCATCTACTGGACACTCACAGCGCAGCATCTGCAGCCTATAATACCGGACTCTGCGCAGGAAAGCGCCGGGGGTTGTGACTCCGCATCAGACGCAGATTTCACAGGAAACTCAGCACAAACTCCACATAATATATCACTATAGAGGGGTCGTTCCCAAAACCTTATCCTCTGTAAATTATAATAAACTCCAAACAATAACACTTTAATACAAGAATCTCCGAGAAACCTCTGACTTTCGCTCGGATCTGTGCAGGCGTCTTGCAGCCGTCGGTCCCTTCCTGGTTTCTTCCATTTGCCCCTCAGGGGTTGGACGTCACTTTTTCGGGGCAGCTGATTATCGCAGAATCCTCCGAGGACCAGTTTGAACTGATTGAATTAGAAAATTGAAGTTTTAAACCTTATTTTTTGGACTGTGATAGAAGAGAGTAAAATAATGCCGCACACGAGGCGCTGAACGTCTGCGGCTCTGACTCTATAAACACGAGAGCAGATAAAGTATACATCCCAATACAGAGTCGCACAATGCTCATTACTTTCAGCTTGTGCAATCACCACGTTGTATAAATCAGCCGCACATCAAACATTATTACTGCTGAGACATATTTATACAGCGCTGGAGAAATGTAATTAACGCACAGAGGAAAGAAAAGCTCTGGAAATAACCGAGGGTCGAGACGACTGAAGGGACCTCAAGAAGTCCTTATTACCCCGGAGAGGCACCCGATCAGTCAGCAGAGGATTCACTACAGCGCGGGACGCATGCACCACGGATGCAGCTGGGGCTTTACCGTCATAGGGTCCGATCACACTGACATATAACACGGAGGAGTACAAAAAAATCAGATGAGTGCAGTGCCAGAACATCTCACACTTCACCCGGACCAGTGTTATTCAATGAGGCCGAGCAGATCTGCAAATCAGCATGAGAAAAAGATCACTGCATGCTGATCAGCAACATATATCGGACAGCACTGCCATACAAGTCTATGCAGCATGACACACATCAGACGGTGCCTCCATACAAGTCTATGCAGCATGTCACACATCAGACGGTGCCTCCATACAAGTCTATGCAGCATGTCACAAATCAGACGGTGCCTCCATACAAGTCTATGGAGTGTGTGACATATTGGACAGCGCTCCCATACAAGGCTATGGAGTGTGTGACATATCGGACGGCGCTCTCATACAAGTCTATGGAGTGTGTGACATATCGGACGGCGCTCCCATACAAGGCTATGGATTGTGTGACATATTGGACAGTGCTCCCATACAAGGCTATGGAGTGTGTGACATATTGGACAGTGCTCCCATACAAGGCTATGGAGTGTGTGACATATTGGACAGCGCTCCCATACAAGGCTATGGAGTGTGTGACATATTGGACAGCGCTCCAATACAAGGCTATGGAGTGTGTGACATATTGGACAGCGCTCCCATACAAGGCTATGGAGTGTGTGACATATCGGACGGCGCTCTCATACAAGGCTATGGAGTGTGTGACATATCGGACGGCGCTCTCATACAAGGCTATGGAGTGTGTGACATATCGGACAGCGTTCCCATACAAGGCTATGGAGTGTGTGACATATTGGACAGCGTTCCCATACAAGGCTATGGAGTGTGTGACATATTGGACAGCGCTCCCATACAAGGCTATGGAGTGTGTGACATATTGGACAGCACTCCCATACAAGGCTATGGGGTGTGTGACATATTGGACAGCGCTCCCATACAAGGCTATGGAGTGTGTGACATTTTGGACAGCGCTCCCATACAAGGCTATGGAGTGTGTGACATATTGGACAGCGCTCCCATACACGTCTATGGAGTGTGTGACATATTGGACAGCACTCCCATACAAGGCTATGGAGTGTGTGACATATCGGACGGCGCTCTCATACAAGGCTATGGAGTGTGTGACATATTGGACAGCGCTCCCATACAAGGCTATGGAGTGTGTGACATATTGGACAGCGCTCCCATACAAGGCTATGGAGTGTGTGACATATTGGACAGCGCTCCCATACAAGGCTATGGAGTGTGTGACATTTTGGACAGCGCTCCCATACAAGGCTATGGAGTGTGTGACATATTGGACAGCGCTCCCATACAAGGCTATGGAGTGTGTGACATATCGGACAGCGCTCCCATACAAGGCTATGGAGTGTGTAACATATTGGACAGCGCTCCCATACACGGCTATGGAGTGTGTGACATATTGGACAGCGCTCCCATACAAGGCTATGGAGTGTGTAACATATTGGACAGCGCTCCCATACAAGGCTATGGAGTGTGTGACATATTGGACAGCGCTCCCATACACGTCTATGGAGTGTGTGACATATTGGACAGCGCTCCCATACACGGCTATGGAGTGTGTAACATATTGGACAGCGCTCCCATACACGTCTATGGAGTGTGTGACATATTGGACAGCGCTCCCATACAAGGCTATGGAGTGTGTGACATATTGGACAGCGCTCCCATACACGTCTATGGAGTGTGTGACATATTGGACAGCGCTCCCATACACGGCTATGGAGTGTGTGACATATTGGACAGCGCTCCCATACAAGGCTATGGAGTGTGTAACATATTGGACAGCGCTCCCATACAAGGCTATGGAGTGTGTAACATATTGGACAGCGCTCCCATACAAGGCTATGGAGTGTGTGACATTTTGGACAGCGCTCCCATACAAGGCTATGGAGTGTGTGACATATTGGACAGCGCTCCCATACACGTCTATGGAGTGTGTGACATATTGGACAGCGCTCCCATACACGGCTATGGAGTGTGTGACATATTGGACAGCGCTCCCATACACGGCTATGGAGTGTGTGACATATTGGACAGCGCTCCCATACAAGGCTATGGAGTGTGTGACATATTGGACAGCGCTCCCATACAAGGCTATGGAGTGTGTGACATATTGGACAGCGCTCCCATACAAGGCTATGGAGTGTGTGACATAATGGACAGCGCTCTCATACAAGGCTATGGAGTGTGTGACATATCGGACGGCGCTCTCATACAAGGCTATGGAGTGTGTGACATTTTGGACAGCGCTCCCATACAAGGCTATGGAGTGTGTGACATATTGGACAGCGCTCCCATACAAGGCTATGGAGTGTGTGACATTTTGGACAGTGCTCCCATACAAGGCTATGGAGTGTGTGACATATTGGACAGTGCTCCCATACAAGGCTATGGAGTGTGTGACATATCGGACGGCATTCCCATGCAAGGCTATCGAGTGTGTGACATATCGGATGGCGCTCCCATTCAAGTCTATGGGGCATGTTACACATCAGACTGTGCCTCCATACAAGTCTAAGGAGTGTGTGATATATCGAACGGCGCTCCCATACAAGGCTATCGAGTGTGTGACATATCGGACGGCATTCGCATACAAGTCTATGGAGTGTGTGACATATCGGACGGCACTCCCATACAAGGCTATGGAACATGGGACACATCGGATGGCACTCCCATACAAGTCTATGGAGTGTGTGACATATCGGACGGCACTCCCATACAAGGCTATGGAACGTGGGACACATCGGATGGCACTCCCATACAAGTCTAAGGAGTGTGTGACATATCAAACGGCGCTCCCATACAAGACTATCGAGTGTGTGACATATCGGACTGCATTCGCATACAAGTCTATGGAACGTGGGACACATCGGATGGCACTCCCATACAGGTCTATCAGATGGTGCTCCCATACAAAGCTGTGGAGCATGTGACACATCGGACGGCACTCGGATGTCATCCGAATACGCACAGACTGGCAGCGGAGAAGATAGAGACATTAATCTTCTCCCCACCTGAGATCCAGTTCTCACATGCAGCAGAATCAGATCTCAGTGACGACGCTCGGTTGCTCGCAGCAAAGTCTGAACCGAGGATCATATGCAGATCACATCCGATGCTAAACGATACTGTGACCCCAAACTTAGGCCCCTTTCACATATCTGTTTAAAAAATACACATGTAGCATGTTCCCTACTGACCAGCTGTGTGTTTTCCATGTGTACCTGTGTCTGATACGTGTGACATTCATGTGGCACAAACTAGAAAAAATGTATGACACTGAATGAATAAACAAATAATTAAAAAAAAACAACATGGGGTCCCCCTACTTGTGATCTGATCAACAGCCAAGGTAAAGCAGACAGCTGGGTGCTGGTATTATCAGGCTGGGAAGGCCCATGGTTATTTGGCTCTTCCCAGCCTAAAAATAGCATCCCGTAGGCGCCCCAGAAGTGGCGCATCCATTAGATGATCTAATTCTGGGGCTTTGCCCACATCTTCCTGATTGCCCTGCTGCAGTGGCGATTGAGGTAATATTTTTGGGAGGTTGATGTCAGCTGTGCAATGACAGCTTGCATCAAGCCCAAGGGTTAGTAATGGAGAAGCATCTATCAGACACGCCCGTTAATAACTCAGTAATCAAAAACAAAAAAAGACACAAAACACAGCAAAAAATAATTTATTGCCATTAACGTCTGAAACTTTCCCTCGTTTTACCATTTTATAAAAAAACAAAGAAAAAAACATGCAGCTCCTCCGTAGAATATCTGAAAAAACCCACAAACATATAAACACAGACAAATAAAACAAGACATCTACCGTCATTCACTGCTTTACTCAAAAGAAAACAAAAGAAAAATCCCAGCTTTTTCCAACAATCTTCAGTGAATATGCCAGCAAAGTCTATGAAGCCTCGTTCTGACACTCCATAGACTTTGCTTACAGGCAATTCCGTTTCATACTGTGCTGCGGGAGATCCAGCGCCTCTGAACAGGAGTGACATCACTGACGTTACTGCCCGTCTTCAGCGCATCGACACCAGGAGGACTCGGCGACTCCAGCTATGATTATTTTTCTCGTTTAAATACAGTACTGAACGGGGGTAGGTGTTTTGCTGTAGTTCTCTGTGTATATTTCTAGGGGCTTTTTCAGATATCCTTTATTGGACAGATTACCTAATTGGCTACAGCGGATTTCCTGGATTTCAGCGGAGCTACATTGTTTTTTTTTCCTTTAATAAAATTATAAACGAGGATAAATTTCAGGAAGTGTTTATTGAAATAAACAATTTGTTCTGTGTGTGTGGGTTTTTTGGATTACCGAGTTAGTAATGAGGGTGTCTGATAGATGCCTTTCCATTACTAACCCCTGGGCTTGATGTCACCTGACATTACACAGCTGACATCAATCCCAAAAGTATTACCCCAGGGCAACAAGAAGAGCCGAGCAAAGCACCAGAATTGGATCACCTCTCGGATGGCTGCGGTCTGCTATTTTTAGGCGGGCAAGGGCCAAATAACGATGGATCTTCCCAGCCTGACAATAGAAGGGAAAAGGCTCACCGGAATCTCTGCAGACGAACAAGTGCACGGATGTGGCTGGCAACCACAAGGCAAAGAAAAACAAAATGGAGAAGTCCAGCACCAGAGCATTCTTTAAAATGATCTTTGTCTTCTTTTTTCAAAAATCTCAACACAGTGTATTTGGCCCCCGCCTTACGCGTTTCAGAATGACTCCTTATTCATAGGCATACAAGCAGTTGCAGCCTGTATTATACCCCAGAGCTGCACTCACTATTCTGTTGGTTCAGTCACTGTGTACATACAATACATTTCTGATCCTGAGTTGCATCCTGTATTATACTCCAGAGCTGCACTCACTGTTCTGCTGGTGCAGTCACTGTGTACATACATTACTGATCCTGAGTTACCTCCTGTATTATACTCCAGAGCTGCACTCACTATTCTGCTGGTGCAGTCACTGTGTACATACATTACTGATCCTGAGTTACCTCCTGTATTATACTCCAGAGCTGCACTCACTGTTCTGCTGGTGCAGTCACTGTGTACATACATTACATTACTGATCCTGAGTTACCTCCTGTATTATCCTCCAGAGCTGCACTCACTATTCTGCTGGTGAAGTCCTGTACTTAGTTGTATCTTCTATTATACTGTGTGCCCATCCACAAATTTAATCTAGCTTTAAGCTTCATAGTTGGAGTGTATTTGTACTCTATATGGGGGATCTCGTGCACATTCTCCTTGTGCCGCCGTCTGTAGAGCTTCGGTATTTATATCTGTCACTTTTTGTGATAAATACAAACTGAAAAGTAACAATTTTGTAGCGGCTTTTATTGTTGAATGAATTGTTGGAATTCTCATTTTACAGAGCTGTTAGCAGCTTTATAAGGAATCTCAGGTTACCCCATATAACTTTATACTTCCCTTTGGTTGAGGATGGATGGGAATTGGCTCTTTCTTGTCACATCCAAGAAGTTCTTCTCTCCGGTGTCACCAGTCATAAAAGGGAATAGACCCTAAAACCACCAAATTACACATGGGCCTGAGCCAGATTGGAGGCGGTTTTGTTACTGACTGTTCATTCTTTATAAATGACTGCACTCAGCAGTGAACATGCGAATACCGCCACCACATGTGTACAAACCGCATGAAAGAAATGTACTGACCTTATACATGATATGTCCAATATTAATAAATACATTAAAATAGTGTTATAGTAGTTATATTCCTGTATATAGGGGCAGTATTATAGTAGTTATATTCTTGTACATAGGGGCAGTATTATTATTATTATTATTTATTATTATAGCGCCATTTATTCCATGGCGCTTTACAAGTGAAAGAGGGTATACGTACAACAATCATTAACAGAACAAGACAGACTGGTATAGGAGGAGAGAGGACCCTGCCCGCGAGGGCTCACAGTCTACAGGGAATGGGTGATGGTACAATAGGTGAGGACAGAGCTGGTTGTGCAGTGGTCTACTGGACTGAGGGCAGTATTATAGTAGTTATATTCTTGTACATAGGGGCAGTATTATAGTAGTTATATTCTTGTACATAGGGGCAGTATTATAGTAGTTATATTCTTGTATATGGGGGCAGTATTATAGTAGTTATATTCTTGTACATAGAGGCAGTATTATAGTAGTTATATTCTTGTACATAGGGGGCAGTATTATAGTAGTTATATTCTTGTACATAGGGGCAGTATTATAGCAGTTATATTCTTGTATATAGGGGCAGTATTATAGTAGTTATATTCTTGTACATAAGAGCAGTATTATAGCAGTTATATTCTTGTACATAGGAGCAGTATTATAGTAGTTATATTCTTGTACATAGCGGCAGTATTATAGTAGTTATATTCTTTTACATAAGAGCAGTATTATAGTAGTTATATTCTTGTACATAGGGGGCAGTATTATAGTAGTTATATTCTTGTACATAGAGGCAGTATTATAGTAGTTATATTCTTGTACATAGGGGGCAGTATTATAGTAGTTATATTCTTGTACATAGGGGCAGTATTATAGCAGTTATATTCTTGTATATAGGGGCAGTATTATAGTAGTTATATTCTTGTACATAAGAGCAGTATTATAGCAGTTATATTCTTGTACATAGGAGCAGTATTATAGTAGTTATATTCTTGTACATAGCGGCAGTATTATAGTAGTTATATTCTTTTACATAAGAGCAGTATTATAGTAGTTATATTCTTGTACATAGGGGGCAGTATTATAGTAGTTATATTCTTGTATATGGGGGGGGCAGTATTATAGTAGTTGTATTCTTGTATATAGGGGCAGTATTATAGCAGTTATATTCTTGTACATAGGGGCAGTATTATAGCAGTTATATTCTTGTATATAGGAGCAGTATTATAGTAGTTAGATTCTTGTACATAGGGGCAGTATTATAGTAGTTATATTCTTGTATATAGGAGCAGTATTATAGTAGTTAGATTCTTGTATATAGGAGCAGTATTATAGTAGTTATATTCTTGTACATAGGGGGCAGTATTATAGTAGTTATATTCTTGTATATAGGGGCAGTATTATAGCAGTTATATTCTTGTACATAGGGGCAGTATTATAGCAGTTATATTCTTGTATATAGGAGCAGTATTATAGTAGTTAGATTCTTGTACATAGGGGCAGTATTATAGTAGTTATATTCTTGTACATAGGGGCAGTATTATAGTAGTTATGTTCTTGTACATAGGAGCAGTATTATAGTAGTTATATTCTTGTACATAGAGGGCAGTATTATAGTAGTTATATTCCTGTACATAGGGGCAGTATTATAGTAGTTATATTCTTGTACATAGGGGCAGTATTATAGTAGTTATATTCTTGTACATAGGGGAAGTATTATAGCAGTTATATTCTTGTACATAGGGAGTTTATTATAGTAGTTATATTCTTGTACATAGGGGCAGTATTATAGTAGTTATATTCTTGTACATAGGAGCAGTATTATAGTAGTTATATTCTTGTACATAAGGAGCAGTATTATAGTAGTTATATTCTTGTACATAGGGGCAGTATTATAGTAGTTATATTCTTGTACATAGGGGCAGTATTATAGTAGTTATATTCTTGTACATAGGAGGCAGTATTATAGTAGTTATATTCTTGTACATAGAGGGCAGTATTATAGTAGTTATATTCCTGTACATAGGGGCAGTATTATAGTAGTTATATTCTTGTACATAGGAGGCAGTATCATAGTAGTTATATTCTTGTATATGGGGGGGCAGTATTATAGTAGTTATATTCTTGTATATAGGGGCAGTATTATAGCAGTTATATTCTTGTACATAGGGGCAGTATTATAGCAGTTATATTCTTGTATATAGGGGGCAGTATTATAGTAGTTATATTCTTGTACATAGGGAGCAGTATTATAGTAGTTATATTCTTATATATAGGAGCAGTATTATAGTAGTTATATTCTTGTATATAGTGGGCAGTATTATAGAAGTTGTATTATATATTCATTAGTGTTAATATATTTTTTGAAATCCGACGCCAATTCCCTCTGTCCTTCTCATATCAGGAGCAGGTCATCGATAAACCAACCAAACCACCTGATATAGGAGGATTAGAAAAAATGAACACATTGTCCCATTCTGAGATGCAGATGAAGCTATAGACGGGGAATCCAGCCTCTTGGCTCTGTTTCTGGAGGAGAAAACACCCATTGAATAAGGAGCAGTTATGTTTCAGTAAAAAATCAATGGATGTATCTGTGAACTCCTGAACCTGTTGGAATAGACACTGAACACACAAAGCTGTTTGGATAATACGTTTATTGCCAAATTGTGAAGTCAGGATGGATCCAGTGCGACAACATCACAAGAGGCCCGTACACAGGTATTGGGGCATTTTGTATCATCTAGTGAAAAGATTAAATGTTGTATCATAAATGTGGCCTGGAAAGTAACGGATTCATAGGTACCGTGAATCCAACCTGGAAACTCATATTCCCCCCGCGCTGCCTATTACCACCACAATCAGTCCAAATGAGATATTTGGCAGCGAGTGGAACATGGGGTAACAGGACAGAGGACAAATAAATCTCCAGATTTTTTTAATTTATGGCCCCTATGGATAAACCATCAGATAGGAGTTTGGAATTGACAGTTGGATTATGGCTGAACTTGTTATACATTTCTGCATTATTTAACATTAATAAATTCCGTTTTCCGTACAGTCCGGCATTTTACAATACGACCCTCCTCCTCCGTACACTCTCTGGAACATTGGATAAGTACTGGACTTCAGATCTCGCAAAACTGATTTTTCTTTGTTTCATTTGGGTCTGAAATGTTGGTTCTGAACTTCTTTTATATGATAAAATCCACCAGTAACTGTGTAACCTGTAATAACTGGAGGGGCCTAAACATAAATGGTGTCCAAGTATGGCAGATAAGCACATACTCCCACATCTAAAGTGACCACCAGAGAGAAAATCGTGGACAAAGCGTGACATATAAAAGAATAATCTTTAGTTCAACAATAAAGGAAAAAAAATCATATATATACTGTATATACTAACAAAACCAACAGGACCAACAATAATGTGGCAACATGTGGTAGGAATCACATAGAACACAACAGGTACAAACTGTGCAACAATAATTTACCACAAATAGGATAAATCATAGGTAAGAAAGTATTGGGGTATCATCCGATCAATAATGGTAGGAAAATCCCCCATGTGCAGTTAAAGGGCATTTCGCATATTGCAGTAGCTCACTTTGTCAAGGGCAGACTCCCTTTGACAAAGCAAGGTAATGTATTACGCAAACCGTGCATTGGGATCTGATTCTGGAAGCCCCCTGTGACATCACTACTTCCAGAATCAGACCCCAACGCACATTTTGCATATTGCAGTAGCTCTCTTTGTCAGGGGAAGATTCCCTTTGACAAAGCGAGCTAATGCAATGCGCAAACCATGCACTGGGGTTTGATTCTGGAAACCCCCTGTGGTGCCATCACTACTATCACTACTTCCAGAATCAGACCCCATCGCACGTTTTGCATAATGCAGTAGCTTGCTTTCTCAAAGGGAGTCTGCCCTTGACAAATCGAGCTACTGCAATATGCGAAACATCCTTTTTTTGAACATGGGAATTTCCCTACTATTATTGATCGGATCATACACCAATACTTTCTTTACCATGTTTTTTATCCTATTTATGGTAAATTATTGTTGCGCAGTTGGTATCTGTTGTATTCTATGTGACTCCTACCATACGTTGTCACATTAATGTTGGTCCGGTTTGTTAGTTTATATATGTGATTTTTTAATTGTTTAAATAAAGATTATACTTTTATATGCCACGCTTTGTCAGCAATTTTCTCCCTGGCATATGTTTGCTGTCTGGAATAAAGAATAGAGGGTTTTAAAGAGGAATACGCGCTGGATCATCAACGTTTTTCTGCGGTTTTCCCAGCGCTGTGCCTCCTTTTCAGTGATCGGACATACTTTTGGATTTTTTTATTGCTTGAATTTGGTTCTCAGTATTTTTTTATCAGAATTTGTAGTCAAAACCAGGAGTGGAACAATCAGAGAAACAGTAAAATAGACACACAAAGTCCACTTCTCTATTATCATCCATGCCTGGTTTTGGTTACAAATACTGATAATCTATATCATGTGCACGTGGCCTTAAAGAAATGTTTTCCTAGTGGCCTAAGAATGTTGCATAACAAAATTATCAAAATTTGCAACATCTTTACAGCAGTTTTCTGTTCAACACTTTCTGATGATTGGAGCCCGTAATGCTGATGCTTCCGGGTCCTGGTGCACACAGTGTTTTGGAGAATATGGCATTGCAGGTTTTGGTGCAGTATTCAATGCAAAGTCAGAAGTGGATTCAGAACGGTTGGACCATAGAAAGCAGGAAGGTTTGTTACTTCTCTTTACAGATAGGCGAATAGTTAAATATTCGGGTTCGGATTATGATATCCGCATATCTAGTATTACTCCAGTATTCATCACTAATAAAGAATCTAATGCAAGTCAATTGGAACCCCAGCAATTTTCTTGAAGATTTCCCAGACCAATGCTCAGCTAAAAATGACTTGCATTAGATCTGTTACTCATAACGAATACCGGAATAGTAAACGGTATTTGGATAGCAGAATCAGAACCCGAATATTTCACTGTTCGCCCATCTCTACTTCTCTTTGTTGCTGGATCCGTTTCTGTGTTAGCACTAATGAAAACTGAAAATTGTGTTACTAACATTAGTTTCATAATTTAGAAAAAGGATATTCACAAGAATATCACAAATAATTGTAGAACTTTCTGCAACAAAACCTGCATTTAATACGCACCTGTAACGCCTGCCTGTATCAACAGACTCAGATGGGATGTAATGGACAGACTAGAGGGAAGCCACTCACCAAGCAGGACCCCTAGAACCAGGAAACCCTTTAACCCCTATACAGGGATTTGGAATTACACAGGGCCCTGGAGATCACTACCTGTGGAAGGCTGCAGTCCGATGAGAGTAGTCGTCAGGCAGGGTCAAACCAGGAATAGAAGAACAGGGACAGAATCAGCAGGCAAGGACATAATCAGAAAATGGAGCAGAGGTCAAATCCGGATCGGGCAGCGAGGTACATAAACAGCAGGCAGAAGGGTAGTCAGGAAACAAGCAGAAGTCAGCACACAGGAATCACAAAACAGAATAGGGCGGACCAGGAGCCAGGAAATCAGAACTATCTCTGGCAGAGGTGAGCAGACAGGAGGGGAGCTAAGAAGGGTGTGGTGTCTTCCCATTGGTTGTAGCTGAACGCTGGCAATTTCAGCTGCAAGACACACGCCACCCACAGTCAGCCAGCGGTACTGCAGATCCCAAGATAACCCAGCCCAGTGGATGATCGGAGCCTGCGCCCACCGCTGGCATCGACTCCTCTCCCATCACCAGCACCATCCACGGCAGGAACACGGTGTCGCCTGCTGATTGGAGCCTGCGCCCACCGGAGCCGCTGGCATCGACTCCTCTCCCATCACCAGCACCAGCCACGGCAGGAACACGGTGTCGCCTGCTGATTGGAGCAGAAGTCGCTGGAGCAGACTCCGGTGGCGATGTAACAGCACCTTGTGCATTAAACTTGAGGCTTTTTAAAACAAATATATATATTTTTTACCTGCACGGTGCATTTTTTTTTTGCAGCAGTTTTCAAAGATGAAAAGAAATAAAGGAAATTCCATGGGATTAAAGGCCAATAAATATAAGTATACAACTTAGCTTTCAATAAATACATTAAAACATACCAAACTAGGTGCTAAAAAGACGACCCAAACCAGTGCAAGTGTGCAGAATAAAATGATTGCACAAACCAACAAGTGCAAAGAAAACACCCAAAAGTGTGCAAACTGTACAGAAAACTTAGGCCAGGTGCCCACGCTGTGTACTTTTGACACGTATTTTCAGAAATCTGCAGCAAAATCTGCATGTCCATTGTGAAGCCAGCAAAGTCTATGAGAATTCAGAAGTGCTGTGCCACGTGCTTATTTTTCCCTTGCATATTTGGTGCAGAAAAAAAGAAATCTGCACCAAAAACGCAAGGGAAAAATACTCAACATGGGCACAGCACTAATGAATTCTCATAGATTTTACTGGCTTCACAATGGACATGCAGATTTTGCAGATTTCTGAAAATCTGCATCAAAATCCACATGAAAATACACAGCGTGGGCACAGGGCCTTAGTGCACAAAACCTCCCCAAACCTGTGCAAATATGCAATTCTTGTCATTGCACAGACCTTGGAAAAACAAATGAAAAAAGGGAAATAGATATGGTCCAATAAGCTGCTAAACAGCTCTGCAATATACAGGACACGTCTGTAGGGACACATATCATGGAACAATCTCACCAGTTCCAGCAGAGTTTTCCAGTGGTGTCAGTCATGCTGGTTCCCAGTATGTAGGACAAACGGGGCAGGGTTTTCTCCCTCCTTTTTTAAAAATGGCTGCAAGATCATTGAGGTTTTACCATGATTGAAGCAAAAAGTGTTGTAAGTGCAGGTCAGTTCTTTGATGCGGCTCCGGAATCTGCAGCATCTAATGAAAAATCTGCAAAAAAACTTTTCTGAAACTCTTCAAAACTGCTTCAGGAACGGAAAAACTCCTCCAAATAATCCCCAGAAGGAGGTTTCCTGCATCGGATTCTACCCCAACAGCAATAACACTCCCTGAAGCCCTCGGCTGGAGCTGCCCTGAGAGGGCAATGGGGCTTCCTAAAAATATCTGCTCAATAACACATATTTGAGCGCGCGTTCACACTGAGGGTTGTTTTTGGGGTTTTTTTTGGAGCAAAAAAATCTCCCAAAATTTTGAAGAGTTAAAAACCCTTGAGTTTGGATTGGAGATTGGAAGAGTTTCTGCTTTGAAAATTTGGCAAAAAACCTCAGTGTGAACGCGCCTGATATCTGACACTC
Source organism: Anomaloglossus baeobatrachus (assembly GCF_048569485.1). Taxonomy (NCBI): domain Eukaryota; kingdom Metazoa; phylum Chordata; class Amphibia; order Anura; family Aromobatidae; genus Anomaloglossus; species Anomaloglossus baeobatrachus. The sequence continues at coordinate 8,198,471 of NC_134361.1, forward strand.
CGCAAGCACGGAGACTTTCCCGCCAGCCCACTAATGGCCGTCTATTGACTTTCCTGTATAAAGTGCTCGTGCTTTCAGGGTGTTTACTATGACAACACTTTCTTTGGGGGCATTGTTTGCTGGGATGGGGGGTCTTATCTGTGAAGTGTGTGCGATTCTCTGCTTGTTTTCTAGGATCTGTGAGTAAACAGAGATCATTGCCACAATCAGGGGTTTAGGAGCCGCTTATAGGAAAGGCCAAAGCTGACACTGGGAAATGGCCGTAATCAGAGGAACCTGAGCCCCTAATCCCGGCCTTTGTTCCTGGAAGGGTCACTTCAGGTGTGGGATTAGGATGCCCCCTCCTCTAATACCTCCACAATACTCCTGGATTTTGGGGATATTGTCCCTTATTTAAAGGGCCAGTCCCGTTTTATGTTTTGGAGACATGAAACATTGTATTGTGTATTTTTACCTTTATAATTCATTTTGTTTCGGTTCCTCACTTTTTCCTACATTTGCGGTCCGCGCCCACATATCTGCGTTATACACATAATACTGCAAACCCGTCTCCATATAATAGTACCGCACACGGATCAGTATCACTGGCTGCTCCTGGGGTTCTGGTCTTTGGGTCCCGGTTGATTTTTAACCCTTGATTTGCCGTCTATATTATATGTTCCGCTATATTTTGTGCCATTTTTCTCCAGCGTCTTCTCTGCAGCAGTTTCTATAATTGACCTCCGCAGTGTATACAGACGGTATATATCTCCTCCTCTGCGAGGTAAACAGAGCTGACGTATGTATCGTCAATGTCAAACATCCAGTGATGAATATCGGCGTCCTGCCATCTGCAGAAATCAATGCATTATCTAGAACGTTCCGCGCTGGCAGGAGACCATTCATCTTCATCACAGAAAGGTCTATAAATTACGGGATAAACGAGGAGGCAATGAATCCGTGGAGACCATGGACACGCATACGACTGGACCTGCCGTCCTCAGCCTGATCCTAATGGGGAACGTCCTAAATTATCCACAGACGAGAATTCATAGATTCATGAGATGGACGGGCAGAATAGTTAACAGAAGGAAAAGATTTTAAAGGCTTTCACTGCTACCTGCTTTATATTTTCTTTTATTCAGGGTTTTTAATATTTGCTTGCTGTCAGTGAATGGAAACAATCAGCAGACAGTCACAGGTATCAGTAACGTGTCCAAAAAATTGTGGTGTCTGCTTCAAGTCGACTTGTTGCCTCATGTAACAACCTGCAACCATCAAGCTCGTTGTCTCCATGTGCGCAGAACTGCTGGACTGATACCGGTATCTGCGTTCCCTGAGCAGGGAGAAACTTCTCATCGAGGGACATGGAATCCCCTAATACTCATAAAAGGGTAGAACCCCACCTAGCCTCACCTTTCATGCCTCTATGTAACGCAACATTCCCACCGCAGAGGCTGCTGTAAGTGAATTGCACGGCTGGCCACAACTGGCCACAGCACCAGAGCTCTCACAACTGAGCAAACTGCACTCCCCCGAACACATGAGAGCATAGGTGAGGCAAACATGAATGTGTTTACAATGAAGAAGAGGAGAAAGGCACAACCAGACTCCTCTGTGTCCTCCAAACTCCTCTGTGTCCTCCTGACTCCACTGTGTCCTCCAGACTGCTCTGTGTCCTCCTGACTCCTCTGTGTCCTCCAGACTCCTGTGTACCTTCCAGACTCCTGTGTACCTTTCAGACTATGCTGCATCCCCCAGATTCCTCTTTACCTTCCAGACTATGCTACAAACTCCAGATTCCTCTGTACCTTCCAGACTATGCTGCATCCTCCAGATTCCTCTGTATCTTCCAGACTATGCTGCATCCTCCAGATTCCTCTGTACCTTCCAGATTATGCTGCATCCTCCAGATTCCTCTGTACCTTCCAGACTATGCTGCATCCTCCAGATTCCTCTGTACCTTCCAGACTATGCTGCATCCTCCAGATTCCTCTGTACCTTCCAGACTATGCAACATCCTCCAGATTCCTCTGTACCTTCCAGACTATGCTGCATCCTCCAGATTCCTCTGTACCTTCCAGACTATGCAACATCCTCCAGATTCCTCTGTACCTTCCAGACTATGCTGCATCCCCCAGTTTCCTCTGTACCTTCCAGACCATGCTGCATCCCCCAGATTCCTCTGTACCTTCCAGACTATGCTGCATCCTCCAGATTCCTCTGTACCTTCCAGACTATGCTGCATCCTCCAGATTCCTCTGTACCTTCCAGATTATGCTGCATCCTCCAGATTCCTCTGTACCTTCCAGACTATGCTGCATCCTCCAGATTCCTCTGTACCTTCCAGACTATGCTGCATCCTCCAGATTCATCTGTACCTTCCAGACTATGCAACATCCTCCAGATTCCTCTGTACCTTCCAGACTATGCTGCATCCTCCAGATTCCTCTGTACCTTCCAGACTATGCTGCATCCCCCAGTTTCCTCTGTACCTTCCAGACCATGCTGCATCCCCCAGATTCCTCTGTACCTTCGAGACTATGCTGAATCCTCCAGATTCCTCTGTACCTTCCAGACTATGCTACATCCTCCAGATTCCTCTGTACCTTCCAGACTATGCTACATCCTCCAGATTCCTCTGTACCTTCCAGACTATGCTGCATCCTCCAGACTCCTATGTACCTTCCAGACTATGCTGAATCCTCCAGATTCCTCTGTACTTTCCAGACTATGCTGCATCCTCCAGATTCCTCTGTACCTTCCAGACTATGCTACATCCTCCAGATTCCTCTGTACCTTCCAGACTATGCTACATCCTCCAGACTCCTCTGTACCTTCCAGACTATGCTGCATCCTCTAGATTCCTCTGTACCTTCCAGACTGTGCTGCATCCTCCAGATTCCTCTGTACCTTCCAGACTATGCTGCATCCTCCAGATTCCTCTGTACCTTCCAGACTATGCTGCATCCTCCAGATTCCTCTGTACCTTCCAGACTATGCTGCATCCCCCAGATTCCTCTGTACCTTCCAGACTATGTTGCATCCCCCAGATTCCTCTGTACCTTCCAGACTATGCTACATCCTCCAGATTCCTCTGTACCTTCCAGACTATGCTACATCCTCCAGATTACTCTGTACCTTCCAGACTATGCTACATCCCCCAGATTCCTCTGTACCTTCCAGACTATGTTGCATCCCCCAGATTCCTCTGTACCTTCCAGACTATGTTGCATCCCCCAGATTCCTCTGTACCTTCCAGACTATGCTACATCCTCCAGATTCCTCTGTACCTTCCAGACTATGCTACATCCTCCAGATTACTCTGTACCTTCCAGACTATGCCGCTACCTCTAGATTCCTCTGTACCTTCCAGACTATGCTGCATCCTCCAGATTCCTCTGTACCTTCCAGACTATGCCGCATCCTCTAGATTCCTCTGTACCTTCCAGACTATGCTGCATCCCCCAGATTCCTCTGTACCTTCCAGACTATGCCGCATCCTCTAGATTCCTCTGTACCTTCCAGTCTATGCTGCATCCTCCAGATTCCTCTGACTGCCCTCAATACCTCCCGTGGCCACCTGTTCCACTCTCTGACTGCCCTCACTACCTTTTGTGGTTGCCTATTCTACTCTCTGACTTCCCCCACTGTCAGAAAGTTTTTCCTAATGTCTAATTGGAATCACTTTCCTTTTAATTTCATCCCATTGCTTCTTGTACCAAAGCGTAAAGTTCCCCCCTTGGTCTCATCAGGCTTAACACGTTCCCCTCAGGTTTTTGTCAGACTTGATGGAAGTTTTGCCAAAATACAGCTGGTCTTGGATATTTTTATTTGTCAGAAAAGTCTCTGTCTTGTCCCCTCCCCCACAGACATGTGAAGAATACGGGAGATAGATGTCACATGCAGGACACAACCAGGAGTGGATAGAAATTCCTGCAGCTCCTCTAATGTTGCTGTTGGTATTTTGGCAGCCTCCTGGATCTATTTTCTTTTTGTCTCTTCATCAGTTTTGACTTCCGGACAGTTCTCAGTGTCGTCACTGTTGTGCTAAATATTAGCTCCTTCTTGATGATGTCTTCACAGGGTCCATGGTAGATCCCCTCCTGACTGATAACTTTCCACACTGGGATCCTTTTGCTGTTATGTCGGCTGTTTACAGATCCTGGCTTTTGCTGTGAGATGCAACTAAGAAAATGTCAGGAAAATTCTCCTAGAGCAGCAAAACCTTCTCTGGGGCTAATGAAAATTGCTGAAAATGACGGCGGCCGAGCACTGACTACTGCGTAACATGAGGGTAAATGTGATTAGCTGATTCTGAGCGCAACCCCGTCCCAAATTATAGGAGGGTGCTCACACTTATGCAACCTGATTATTGATTATTTTAGTTGTTTCATTTTTATTGTTTTCAGTTTGTTTCTCAGTGTATTTGTATTGACTACTGTCCGGGCTGCAGTAAAGTTGGAAAAAAAGTTCTGAAATTATTCTTCTTGGGAGGATTTTTTTTTACAGAACTGTTAGCAGGGGTGTGTAGACTTTTGTATCGACCGTAGGCTTAGCCAATATTATATGATCTTTTAATACTGTTATCGATTACACTTTACAATGATGATGCCCCAAAAAACAAGGTATAAAGGTATTTTATTATTTCATGGAGAGTAATCAGTCAGTGTTTGTGTCGGAGCCGTATCTTTGCCGTTCAGATGGGGCCACACATGATCTGAGCCTCCTTTGGCAGAGCTGAGACTTGTAGTTCCATAATTGCTTTTTTGCTTTGGCCAAATATAACCTCCATGTGTCGTCCTCTGACGGCCAAATATTTGTGATGGACGATTTCCGCATTCCAGGTTGTTAATTCTGGAAGAATTTCCACAGGATGAACATAAGAGAGTCTGCAGATGTGACGCGCTCGGCCACTTCCACAGGTCTTCCTGGATTGCAAGACGTCTTCAACATCCACAAGGAAAGTAGCCAAGGCTTCCAAGTGGCACACCTGCTGCGGAGGCTTCCCCACGAATTCCAGCAGAAGGAATGTGTTCCTCTCTGTGCCGGATCGCACCGTCCAGGGTGATAATGAGTCAGGACTCGCATTGTTACACACAACATCGTTTGCCAAGACGACTCGATCTTCATCCTGTGCAGATTGTAGGATATAATAAAACAATGAGTAACCTCAAAACTCCTTGGATTTGCAAATTAATTTAAAAAAAATCATTGGAAGATGTTTCCTTCTCGTCTGCTCCGTAACGTGGAAGGGAAATACCAGAAGATTAGCAAATTTCTGCAAACAATCTGATGCTCCCGATGCTGCGACAAAACAGCTAAACCTTCAGGATGAAAATTCTTCACAACGTCTGTTATTCCATAGATCGTAGGGTTAACCCTTCATAGGCAATCATGACGACTAAAGGTAACATTACACACTACGATTTATCTGACGATATATCGTCGGGGGTCACGGTTTCCGTGATGCACTTCCGTCATTGTTAGCGACGTCGTTGCGTGTGACACCTACGTGCGACTCCGAATGATCGCAAATAGGTTGAAAATTGTTGATCGTTGACGCGTCGTTCACTTTCAAAATATTGTTTGTCGTTTGGAACGCAGCAGACATAGTGCTACTTTGACACCCTGCAAACGACAAACAACATCCACACGAACGCCTTGGGCAAACAATATATATCGCTGAACGATTGTGCATCGCTTGTGCGATCGTTACGTGTGACTGCTAATAAACGACCTATGAGCGATCTCGGCAAATCGTAACTACGATCTGGGCGTGTCACGTCGCTAATGAGATCATCAGATAAATCGTAGCGTGTAAAGCGGCCTTTACTCATATTAGGTTCAAGAAGAATTCTGGGTCAATAGATAATTGTCAGAGCCAAGAAATGCTAAAGCTCCGATCACAGGTCATATGTGTTATTAACAACGGAGAACACGACCTGAAGACAACACATTGTAGATGGAAATGTATCATGATTGATGACCGGTATTAATGGCATTTTATGCACGCAGTGACAGACGGAGGTAGTGCTGCGGAGACCTCCGCTCGGAGGACAGAAGACCTCCACAATGAAGGATCGAGCAATAGAACCAACTGTTCTTCAGCTTCTTCATGGAACATCTATCAATTCTATCGATGGAGTCCTGGAGTTTCCAAAATTCCCTATAAATTCACTGCACATAAAGACTCAAAGCAAAGGCAATTTCACACAGATTCAATGAACATTGACATCAGCAGATCGTGAAATATTAGTGAAAAAGCAGAGAACCTGATACAAATCCATGAGTGACAAAATGGCAAGCTCCTTGTGTTTGTTCATATTCTCCAAAGCAGAAGGGCAAAGACATTAACCACAAAGACACAGACCGAACATTACAGAGCAACAATAATGTATGACCTTCAAAGCCAAGCCCTTAAATGTCTCCTGTGAAATAAAAAAAAATACTATAGAAAAATATTTACAACCATGGCCGAAAGTGTTGGCATCCTCAGAAAATTAAGTATTTCTCCCAGAAAATTATTACATTTACACATCTTTTAAGATTTAAATGTTTATATTGTGTGTGTATTGGAACAACAAAAAATACTAGAGAAAAATGGCAAATTGGACAAAATTTGACACACCAAAAAGAGCCGAACATAATTGTTGGCACCTTTCCAAAATTGTGGGTAAGCAACTTTGCTTCAAGCATGTGACGCTCGTTCTAAGTCACCTGTAGCAAATAACAGGTATGGGAAATATGAAAATCAAAAGGGGAGAAGTTTACTCAATCTTTGCATTGTGTGTGTGTGTGTGCCGCATTAAGCATGGAAAACAGAAAGACGAGAAGAGAACAGTCTGAGGACAGGAGAACCAAAATTGCTGAAAACTATCAACAATCTCCAGGTTACAAGTCCATCTCCAGAGATCTTGATGTTCCTTTGTCCACTGTGCGCAACGTAATCAAGAAGTTTACAACCCATGGCAATGTAGCTAATCTACCTGGACGTAAACATTGGAGAAAAATTGATAAAAGGTCATGGATAGCCCAGATGGAGAATAAGCCACAATCAAGTTTCAAAGAAATTCAAGCCATTCTGCAGCTGAAAAGGCATCAGTGTCAGCGTGAACTATCCGTCCACATCTGAATGACATGAAACGCTATAGAGGAGACCGAGGAGGACCCCACTGCTGACACAGAGACAGATAAAAGCCTAAATGTATGTGAGTAATCAAAATCCTTCTGGGAAAGCCTCTTGTAGACAGATGAGACAAGATCAAGCTTTTTGATAAAGCGCATCATTCTACTATTTACTGAAAACAGTATGAGACCTAGAAAGTAAAGATCACAGCACCTACAGTCACACATGATGGAGGTCAGAAATGTTTTGCTGCCTCTGGCACTGGGGCCTTGACTGTGAGCAAGACATCAAGAAATCTAAAGATTACCAAAGGATTTTGGGTGGTAATGTATTGCCCAGTGTCAGAAAACTGGGGGTACGTCCTAGGTCAGGGGTCTCCAGCAAGACAATGGCCCCAAACATTTCAAGAAGCCCCAGAAATGGTTGAAAACAAAGCGCTGGAGAGTCCTGAAGTGGCCGCAATGAGTCCGGATCTAAACCCCATTGACATCTATGGAGAGATCTTAAAATTGCTGTTGTGAGTAGAGCAGAGAGGAGACGCCTTCAGATATGAGAGACCTGGAGATGTTTATAAGGAAGAGACTAAGGCGGGCTTTGCACACTACGACATCGCAGGTGCGATGTCGGTGGGGTCAAATTGAAAGTGACGCACATCCGGCATCGCATGCGACATCGTAGTGTGTAAATCCTAGATGATACGATTAACGAGCGCAAAATCGTCGTAATCGTATCATCGGTGCAGCGTCGGCGTAATCCATAATTACGCTGACGCGACGGTCCGATGTTGTTCCTCGTTCCTGCGGCAGCGCACATCGCTGTGTGTGAAGCCGCAGGAGCGAGGAACATCTCGTACCGGCGTCACCGCGGCTTCCGTAGATTATGCGGAAGGAAGGAGGTGGTCGGGATGTTTACATCCTGCTCATCTCTGCCCCTCCCCCGCTATTGGCCGCCTGCCGTGTGACGTCGCTATGACGCCGCACGACCCGCCCCCTTAGGAAGGAGGCAGGTCGCCGGCCAGAGCGACGGTCGCAGGGCAGGTGAGTGCGTGTGAAGCTGGCGTAGCGATAGTTTTCGCTACGCCAGCTATCACACGATATCGTACCTGCGACGGGGGCGGGGACTATCGCGTGCGACATCGCAGCATCGGCTTGCGATGTCGCAACGTGCAAAGCCCGCCTAAGACTCCAGGTGAGAGGAGGAAGAAGCTGTGGACGGGGACAGGAGGCGACTGATGGAAGGGATTTATTCCCATGGTGTGTAACTAAATACTAGGCAGAGGGTGCCAACAATTCTGTCCGGACAATTATCAGAGTTTTGTGTGAAATTATCTCCAATTTACTTTTTCTCTCTGTTTTTTAGGTGTTATTCCAGAACACACAAAGCAAATAAACATGTGTATAACAAAATGTGTAACTGCAATAATTTTCTGGAAGAAATACTTCTTTTTATTGAACAATTTTAAGGGTGCCAACACTTTTGGCCATGACTGTATGTAACTTACTCCATATCTATGGAATATTTCAGCGTCTTATTTCCTCAGCTCCTGAATATCAGATGTGTTTTGTCCTGAGCATTTCTCTCTGATTAGATATGTAGGAGACTTTGGCAAGGTCGGCCATATAAAGGATACAGTGTAACAGATCTGCAGAAAATGTAGCACTGGCGAACTCCGGCCAAGTCTGATAATAGGGATCATGTGATCCACGGCCAGCCACATGTTTCCAATCAGCACTTCTGGGTTTTTGCTGAGATCTGCCCCCGGGGTATTGGCCGGGCTGCGTTTTATCTGAAGGTGGCAGAAATTCTAGCTCTAGTAATCTCAGGGAGTTTTTGTGCCTGGGATTTCTCTGATTTTCCCGCTTCTTCTCGGCTTACACAGCAGAATGGCTCCTCTGATCTGCGGGTGAGATCGGGCCAGTGATTCTGATACAACTTTGTTGACCTCAGTAGATTTGGGTCATGGAAAGCGTTGTACAGATGAAGGAAATGGCCGGTTCTGGGCCACTGACCGCCCTGATGTGTCACCGCCATACTGTAGCTCGTTATAGCTTAATGAGGATAATTACCGCCCCCCCCCCCCCCCGGGATTATCCACATAGAGACGCGGAGGGGCAGATAGCTTATATGGGACTAACATGATGTCATTTTGTTTGGTTACATTGTTTACTGATGATGATAAATACATCGTACAAAGCGCAACATTGTATTATTTCTAGATACATCTGATTCTGGGAAAGATGAATGACAAGTAATAGATTCCAAGGACTGTCGTCCAGCCTTTCCAGGTTTCTACAGATTGGGGCAGATATTCCTAAATATAGATGAAAAAATCAAAAAAGAAGAGAAATGTCATTACTGTGGATGTTCTATTTTTTATTACCATTTTGTTCTTTATAAGATACTAGCTCTAGTACCCGGCATTGCCTGGGATAGTAACTGTCTCTCTTCCAGTCTCTGTCTGTCTGTCTCTTTGTCTGTCTCTCTCCCTGTCTATCTCTTTCCCTGTCTGCCTCTCTCTTTCCTTATCTATCTCTCTATCTCTTTCCCTGTCTGTCTTTGTCTCTATTTCTTTCCCTGTCTTTCCCTGTCTGTGTCTTTCCCTGTCTGTGTCTGTCTCTTTGTCTATCTCTGCCTGTCTCTGTCTGTCAGTCAGTCTCTTTCCCTGTCTGTCTTTTTCCTTGTCTGTCTTTTTCCCTTTCTGTCTTTTTCCCTTTCTGTCTCTTTCCCTATATGTCTCTTTGCATCTGTCGGTCTCTTTGTCTGTCTCTATAGTTGTCTGTCTCTTTATCTATCTCTGTCTGTGTCTGTCTTTCTCTTCTCTTTCCCTTGCTGCATTGTGACATGCCGATATTCGTCTGAAGTTCTGGCTGCATTGTGGCTCCCAGCTCCATTGACTAGAATGGAGGCAGGTTTTTTTTTAGCAAATAACTGAAAAGTGCTGGGTTAAATTTTCCTCTAAAAACATAGTCTGTGATGTTCCTGAGTCACAGAGAGCATCTGTGCAAAAATTCGTGATTGTAAATGTGACAGTGTGGATTCCTTTAGAGGACATACACACACACACATACACTCAACTTTATATAATAGATATCCAAAATTACACTGAATATTTATTGTTTCAATGCATCTAAAATAAAATAAAAAAAAGAAGCAAGTTTGTAAATAGTCTTATTTATAAACCTCCCGTAACCTTATACAGGGATCTCTCAGACATCAAACTTACCTGACGTTAAGCTCCTATCTTTGTTATCTGTCTCTAGCTCATGAGGTGTAATAAGAAAAAAATAGTTGTAAAGGTCTGCATAGCATGCTTGTTGGGAAATTGGGACAAGGAAGTCCCTGCACCTATAGTGCTGCCACAATACCAAGAAAAGGAAATCCGCCACTGAAAAACAGTGGATTGTAAGTTCCAGGAATGGTTTACTTTGTTGTGGGCTATGAGAGCAGAAGATTATTCTAGAATCAGGTGGACTTTATTATCCAAGAGTCTGAAAATGTAAAGTTAAATTATGATTTGCAAAAACATTAAACAAGGTGTTTCTTCCCGGCACACACAAGTCACTTTCTAGTAACAGACATTCCCTCATGAATAGAAAGTTCTGGACCTTCACATTTGGTTGTAACGTTGCTCTGACACTTATAATCTACAGCTCATAATTACCCTCAGAACAGTAAATCCGATGTCCCCAACGTTCACACTTATTTGTGTTACGCTTTTATTTCAGAACCGTTTTCAATAACTAAATTACTCTATAATTTTTTATAATTTTTTTAGCCCTGGAAGAAATCTATTACATTTGAAATCTTACAAAACCAGATGGAAACAGAGTTTCTTGCTTCGTGCTGCAAACACCAGTCAGTAGGCGTCCGTCTGGAGCGGAGCCTGGCATTCGGGTCGAGGCCGGGGGGTCACGGGGGGCCGGGCAGGATTTACAGTTTATGCATAAGCCGTTTTCAATGTATTACAAAATGACTGTGGATTCTGCCGAAAATCCTCAATATACGTTCCAGTGAAGATGATAGAAAATAGTGAATGCTTTTCTGTGGGTTCCTTATTGGTAGTATTGTATAATATTGTATATGTCATATATAGGGAACGCTATGTACATCTATCAGTCAGGAGATAGTTGTTTCTTTTGTTGATTCAGTCCTGGTCGCTGCGTCCTCTGCGTCTGCCTCTGTAAGTTTATGCATCAGGTTACAATAGCAACCTGATGCACTCCTGTGATGTGATAGCCTGGCTCAGTCAGCAGGACACCGCTGGAGTATTCAGGTAGTCACTGATCACCGCTCATACTGTGCACTTTTCTCTTTTTTTGTTGTGCCGTCATTTATTATACTGGCTCCTCGCTGAGTTACTTCTGTTGCTGCACTTTCAGGTTCTGCTATTTTGTCTTTTCATTAGAGATGAGTGACTCTGAAATTTAAAGTTCAGGGTTTGTACCAAACACAAACTTTACAAAAAAAATCAGTCTGAGTTCGGAGTTTGGGAGCTTTACGTTTGCAAACCATTAGAGCAAGCAGCGCTGTGCTCGGGTACGCTCGGTGCTCGGGTACGCTCGGTGCTCGGGTACGCTCGGTGCTCGGGTACGCTCTGTGCACGGGTACGCTCGGTGCTCGGGTACGCTCGGTGCTCGGGTACGCTCGATGCTCGGATACGCTCGATGCTCGGATACGCTCAGTGCTACGGTACGCTCGATGCTCGGGTACGCTCAGTGCTCGGGTTCGCTCAATGCTCGGGTACGCTCAGTGCTCGGGTACGCTCAGTGCTCGGGTACGCTCGGTGCTCTGGTACGCTCGGTGCTCGGGTACGCTCGGTGCTCGGGTACGCTCGGTGCACGGGTACGCTCGGTGCTCGGGTACGCTCGGTGCTCGGATACGCTCGATGCTCGGATACGCTCGATGCTCGGATACGCTCAGTGCTACGGTACGCTCAGTGCTCGGGTTCGCTCAATGCTCGGGTACGCTCAGTGCTCGGGTACGCTCAGTGCTCGGGTACGCTCGGTGCTCTGGTACGCTCGGTGTTCAGCCCAGTGCGAGCCACTTGTAGTGTTTGCATGGCTCATACTCGGGGTAACAGCAGCGTTATTGGATGTACTGTGCAAAAAAGAAAAAAGTCCGCTCTGGAAGTGTTCTGTTTATAGCTCAGTGTATGTGAAGGAGAGCCAAACTGTCCAATCAGTGACGTCCATTGGGGTTCAGACCTAGAATAGAACTTCATCTAAAGCCCGTCTGAACCCATCAACCCGAACTTCCACGGGTCCGCTCATCTCTCCTCTACACCAATAACTTAGCTCTGCAGCATTGCTGTTCAGCTCTGCTACATTGAGTCTCCTGTGCAGCTCCTCTCTCTACTCAGATACTTCTTTTCTGAATTAGCTCTGCTACATCTTTTTTTTTGAGCTCTGCTATATTTAACCTTTAATAAATCCTACAAAAAATACTTTGTACACTGTGAGCCGGATCAAAGACAAAATCTCTTTATTCATTAAATACAAGACATTGTTAAAAACAGTTAAAAATGGGAAACCACAAGGTGGCGCCACAATAGATTCCAACTGGTGAGTCACGATGGTGCACACATAAGGGTATGTGCGCACGTTGCATACTAGCACAGCACCGTAAAAGGTGCGCTTCAGAGCGCAGCTGAAAAGCTCCGTTCTGAAGCACATGGTGCCGGCGAGAACGTGCGCTCTGCCTGCAGCTCCTGCCATAGACAGAGCAGGAGCTGCTGGCAAAGCGCACGGAAGAAGTGACATGTCACTTCTTTTTGCGCAGCGCTTCGGCAGTAGCCGAAGCGCTGCGCTCTGAGACTCCACGTGCGCACGGCCCCTGCACAATCTCCATAGACTGTGCAGGGGACGCAGGACGCATGCAGTTACGCTGCGCTGCAAAGCGCAGCGTAACTGCATGAATTTACGCAACGTGCGCACATAGCCTAAGGCTGCGTTCTCATGGCCAGTAATCATCCATTAGGACAGATTCTGCAGAGATCCGATAGGAAAAAAGTTCTGCAAACACAACTTTTTGTCTATTGTTAAAAAACTGATTTCTGCCGGATCCATTTGTGACGGATTCAGTAATGGATCCCTATTTATCTTCCATTTGAAACTGATCCTACAAAAAAAAAAACTGATCCATTACACGAACAAGAAAAATGGTTCTAACAGATGATTACTGGGCATGTGAACACAGCCTAAGAAGGTAGTATAGAAGCCCCTACACATCCAATTGGTTCTTCATACACTTATAAGCCCACTTTACACGTTGCAATTAGTTGTACAATCGCATTTGCGATGTGACACGCCCAGGTTGCATACGGGATCTTATGAGATTTCACGTTGGTCGTTCATTTGCTGTCACACGAGCGTTAGTAGTCTATGTTAAATTGATCAATGTTATGTGCGATCCTTTAGATCATGTGATCTGTGACGTATGCATTGGGCACCTTTTTTTTTTTTTATTTATTGACTACACACGCTTGGCAAATGTGTAGGGATGCGTTTTTACTATGTCATCTGCAATTCAGCTCTGCTACATGGCCGCTAACAGCAGACACAGACAGCCATGTAGCAGAGCTGAATGGCAGATGACAGCAGACACAGACAGCCATGTAGCAGAGCTGAATGGCAGATGACAGCAGACACAGACAGCCATGTAGCAGCGGTGAATGGCAGATGACAGCAGACACAGACAGCCATGTAGCAGAGCTGAATGGCAGATGACAGCAGACACAGACAGCCATGTAGCAGCGGTGAATGGCAGATGACAGCAGACACAGACAGCCATGTAGCAGAGCTGAATGGCAGATGACAGCAGACACAGACAGCCATGTAGCAGAGCTGAATGGCAGATCACAGCAGACACAGACAGAGCCGCACTGTCAGAATGAACTCGGGTGAACTTCACCCGACTTCATTGTCATGCTGCGGCTCTGTCTGTGTCGCGTCCTGATTAGCGGTCACCTGTGAAGGACTCACCGGTGACCGCTAATCTCCTAAGTTACTGAAGTTAGCAGCCCTCTCTCATACTCACCAATCCCCGATCCCCGGCACTGCACGGCATTCACACTGCTCCGGCGGCTTTTACTGTTTTGAAAAAGCCGGCCGCCCATTAAACAATTTCGTATTCCCTGCTTTCCCCGCCCACCGGCGCCTATGATTGGTTACAGTGAGACACGCCCCCACGCTGAGTGACAGGTGTCACACTGCACCCAATCACAGCAGCCGGTGGGCGTGTCTATACTGTGCAGTGAAATAAATAAATAAATAAATAAAAAAAACGGCGTGCGGTTCCCCCCAATTTTAAAACCAGCCAGATAAAGCCATACAGCTGAAGGCTGCTATTCTCAGGATGGGGAGCTCCACGTTATGGGGAGCCCCCCAGCCTAACAATATCAGCCAGCAGCCGCCCAGAATTGCCGCATACATTAGATGCGATAGTTCTGGGGCTGTACCCGGCTCTTCCCGATTTACCCTAGTGCGTTGACAAATCGGGGTAATAAGGAGTTATTGGCAGCCCATAGCTGCCAATAAGTCCTAGATTAATCATGTCAGGCGTCTATGAGACACCCTCCATGATTAATCTGTAAATTACAGTAAATAAACACACACACCCGAAAAAATCCTTTATTAGAAATAAAAACACAAACATATACCCTGGTTCACCACTTTAATCAGCCCCAAAAAGCCCTCCTTGTCCGGCGTAATCCAGGATGCTCCAGCGTCGCTTCCAGCGCTGCTGCATGGAGGTGACCGGAGCTGCAGCAGACACAGCCGCTCCGGTCACCTCCACGCAGGTAATGAAGACAGCCGCGCGATCAGCTGCTGTCACTGAGGTTACCCGCTGTCACTGGATCCAGCGGTGGCCGCGGGTAACCTCAGTGACAGCTCAGCTGATCGCGCTACTCACCTCAGTTGCTGCGTGGAGGTGATAGGAGCGGCGGTGAGTAGCGCGATCAGCTGAGCTGTCACTGAGGTTACCCGTGGCCACCGCTGGATCCAGTGACAGTGGGTAACCTCACTGACAGCTCAGCTGATCGCACGGTGGGCGGGTAAAGCAGGGAATACGAGATTGTTTAATGGGCGGCCGGCTTTTTCAAAACAGTAAAAGCCGCCGGAGCAGTGTGAACGCCGTGCAGCGCCGGGGATCGGGGATCGGTGAGTATATGAGAGAGGGGGATAGACTGACATGGACAGAGAGTGAGGGACAGAGATAGTGACCGACTGACAGAGATTAGTGACTGACAGACATTGTGAGGCGCTTCAGAACGCAGCTTTTCAGCTGCGCTCTGAAGCGGACCTTTTTTAAGCTGCGGTGCAGAGCGCACACCTGCGCACATAGCATCAGACACCAAAATCGTATGAGGGATGTCACACGTTACAATTGACTAGGTTCGTGCAACAAAACGCTCAATTCTAGAGAATGATACGATGTGTTTGCGATCAACGGTTTTGCGTTCAATCCTGATCGCAAGTAGATGTCACACGCAGATACCTCACAAACGATGCCGGATGTGCGTCACTTACAACCTGACCCCAACGACGGATTGTGAGATATATTGAAGCGTGTGTAGCGGGCTATAGACATGCTGCTGAAGTATTGCTGCCAACCCCAGAAGAAGGCTGAATGGCGAAACGCGCGTCAGGGTGCTGGCACCGCGTCCTGCGGCAGATGAGGACTCATAGACACCAACTATACCCTCCAACATTGCACTGATATTTGCTTATGGGTTTGCTCTTTCATTTGTACAATCCATCTAGTGCAAAACTCCATTATAGTCCTTGTAATTCCCTCTGCAGAGCCTTTTGGTTTATAACCAAACATCGATTTGTGTGATATTATTATTGCACACTTTTGTTACTTTTTTCAGATTGTGCATTTTATGGATGTCGGATATTCCATTCATTAATCCTTTGCTCTCAAAACCAACTTCGTCACTATCTAGCCATCCGTGTAGCATTACCACTGATATTCTTACTTAATCTTTGTAAACTCCTTTTTTCTCACCTGTTGCATCCTGTTGTGGTGCACTTAGTGGTTTCCCATTTTATCTGTTTTTATCTATTTATTTTGGGGATCAGCTCTGGTCGGCAATGGCAGGAATGCAGAAATAGGCACTCACAGGTTTTCAATCCAAAACTTTATTCACACTGGTAACAAACAGAAAAACACACAGTCGTACTTCAAAGGTCCAGCTTGTGATACAGCTCAGTATAGGTCCTGGAGGTGCCGGACCAGTCAGATATGCTATTCCCATAGGACCTGCTTCAGCTTTCCAGCCCAACCAGCCACCACAGTGAGAAGTTCTGTCTGCCTATTTATGCTGTGCTAATCCTGCAGCTGTGCAGGCGCTGCCCCAATACCTGGACTAGCAGAGAAGGTCCAGGCCGGGGTTTGACCTCCTCCCTGCTAGGAGGAACATCTCTCCCATCTGCATCACAGTATGTATTTTATGAATAAAGAGATTTTGTCTTTGCTGCGGTTCACAGTTTACAAAGTATTTTTTGTAGGACTTATACATTTTTTTTGCAGTTTTTTTAATCTCCATGTAGATATATAATCGTACATTTACATTAATTGAGTGCTGTGACTGTATATTCTATATTAACCTTTTTCTACAGCTTAGGTTTGCTACTCTGGTACCTCATCACTGAAGTAGCTACATCGCTACTCTGCTCTGCTACATCCTTTTTGATCTCTCTATGTTGAACCTTCTGTACGGCTATGCTCTGTTACTCTGAACGTCTTGTGCAGCTCAGCTGTAATACTCTGCTTCCTCATCACTGAGCTAGCTCTGCTTCCTCATCACTGAGCTATCTCTGCTTCCTCATCACTGAGCTAGCTCTGCTTCCTCATCACTGAGCTAGCTCTGCTTCCTCATCACTGAGCTATCTCTGCTTCCTCATCACTGAGCTAGCTCTGCTTCCTCATCACTGAGCTATCTCTGCTTCCTCATCACTGAGCTAGCTCTGCTTCCTCATCACTGAGCTAGCTCTGCTTCCTCATCACTGAGCTAGCTCTGCTTCCTCATCACTGAGCTATCTCTGCTTCCTCATCACTGAGCTAGCTCTGCTTCCTCATCACTGAGCTATCTCTGCTTCCTTATCACTGAGCTATCTCTGCTTCCTCATCACTGAGCTATCTCTGCTTCCTTATCACTGAGCTAGCTCTGCTTCCTCATCACTGAGCTATCTCTGCTTCCTCATCACTGAGCTAGCTCTGCTTCCTCATCACTGAGCTAGCTCTGCTTCCTCATCACTGAGCTATCTCTGCTTCCTCATCACTGAGCTAGCTCTGCTTCCTCATCACTGAGCTATCTCTGCTTCCTCATCACTGAGCTAGCTCTGCTTCCTTATCACTGAGCTATCTCTGCTTCCTCATCACTGAGCTATCTCTGCTTCCTCATCACTGAGCTAGCTCTGCTTCCTCATCACTGAGCTAGCTCTGCTTCCTCATCACTGAGCTATCTCTGCTTCCTCATCACTGAGCTAGCTCTGCTTCCTCATCACTGAGCTATCTCTGCTTCCTCATCACTGAGCTAGCTCTGCTTCCTCATCACTGAGCTATCTCTGCTTCCTTATCACTGAGCTATCTCTGCTTCCTTATCACTGAGCTATCTCTGCTTCCTCATCACTGAGCTAGCTCTGCTTCCTCATCACTGAGCTATCTCTGCTTCCTTATCACTGAGCTAGCTCTGCTTCCTCATCACTGAGCTAGCTCTGCTTCCTCATCACTGAGCTATCTCTGCTTCCTCATCACTGAGCTAGCTCTGCTTCCTCATCACTGAGCTATCTCTGCTTCCTCATCACTGAGCTAGCTCTGCTTCCTCATCACTGAGCTAGCTCTGCTTCCTCATCACTGAGCTATCTCTGCTTCCTCATCACTGAGCTAGCTCTGCTTCCTCATCACTGAGCTAGCTCTGCTTCCTCATCACTGAGCTAGCTCTGCTTCCTCATCACTGAGCTATCTCTGCTTCCTCATCACTGAGCTAGCTCTGCTTCCTCATCACTGAGCTATCTCTGCTTCCTTATCACTGAGCTATCTCTGCTTCCTCATCACTGAGCTATCTCTGCTTCCTCATCACTGAGCTAGCTCTGCTTCCTCATCACTGAGCTAGCTCTGCTTCCTCATCACTGAGCTATCTCTGCTTCCTCATCACTGAGCTAGCTCTGCTTCCTCATCACTGAGCTAGCTCTGCTTCCTCATCACTGAGCTAGCTCTGCTTCCTCATCACTGAACTATCTCTGCTTCCTCATCACTGAGCTAGCTCTGCTTCCTCATCACTGAGCTATCTCTGCTTCCTCATCACTGAGCTATCTCTGCTTCCTCATCACTGAGCTATCTCTGCTTCCTCATCACTGAGCTAGCTCTGCTTCCTCATCACTGAGCTAGCTCTGCTTCCTTATCACTGAGCTATCTCTGCTTCCTCATCACTGAGCTATCTCTGCTTCCTCATCACTGAGCTAGCTCTGCTTTCTCATCACTGAGCTATCTCTGCTTCCTTATCACTGAGCTAGCTCTGCTTCCTCATCACTGAGCTAGCTCTGCTTTCTCATCACTGAGCTATCTCTGCTTCCTTATCACTGAGCTAGCTCTGCTTCCTCATCACTGAGCTATCTCTGCTTCCTCATCACTGAGCTATCTCTGCTTCCTTATCACTGAGCTATCTCTGCTTCCTTATCACTGAGCTAGCTCTGCTTCCTCATCACTGAGCTAGCTCTGCTTCCTCATCACTGAGCTAGCTCTGCTTCCTCATCACTGAGCTAGCTCTGCTTCCTTATTATTGAGCTATCTCTGCTTCCTTATCACTGAGCTATCTCTGCTTCCTTATCACTGAGCTATCTCTGCTTCCTTATCACTGAGCTAGCTCTGCTTCCTCATCACTGAGCAATCTCTGCTTCCTCATCACTGAGCTAGCTCTGCTTCCTTATCACTGAGCTATCTCTGTTTCCTTATCACTGAGCTATCTCTGTTTCCTTATCACTGAGCTATCTCTGCTTCCTTATCACTGAGCTAGCTCTGCTTCCTCATCACTGAGCTAGCTCTGCTTCCTCATCACTGAGCTAGCTCTGCTTTCTCATCACTGAGCTATCTCTGCTTCCTTATCACTGAGCTATCTCTGCTTCCTTATCACTGAGCTATCTCTGCTTCCTTATCACTGAGCTATCTCTGTTTCCTTATCACTGAGTTATCTCTGCTTCCTTATCACTTACCTATCTCTGCTTCCTTATCACTGAGCTATCTCTGTTTCCTTATCACTGAGCTATCTCTGTTTCCTTATCACTGAGCTATCTCTGTTTCCTTATCACTGAGCTATCTCTGCTTCCTTATCACTGAGCTAGCTCTGCTTCCTCATCACTGAGCTAGCTCTGCTTCCTCATCACTGAGCTAGCTCTGCTTCCTTATCACTGAGCTAGCTCTGCTTCCTCATCACTGAGCTAGCTCTGCTTCCTCATCACTGAGCTAACTCAGCTTCCTCATCACTGAGCTAGCTCTGCTTCCTCATCACTGAGCTAGCTCTGCTTCCTCATCACTGAGCTAGCTCTGCTTCCTCATCACTGAGCTAGCTCTGCTTCCTCATCACTGAGCTAGCTCTGCTTCCTCATCACTGAGCTAACTCAGCTTCCTCATCACTGAGCTAGCTCTGCTTCCTCATCACTGAGCTAACTCAGCTTCCTCATCACTGAGCTAGCTCTGCTTCCTCATCACTGAGCTAACTCAGCTTCCTCATCACTGAGCTAGCTCTGCTTCCTCATCACTGAGCTAGCTCTGCTTCCTCATCACTGAGCTAGCTCTGCTTCCTCATCACTGAGCTAGCTCTGCTTCCTCATCACTGAGCTAGCTCTGCTTCCTCATCACTGAGCTAGCTCTGCTTCACTGCTTTACCGGCTCTGCTACATCAGTTGCCATCTCAGTTTCTCTGAATTACAATGTTGCTGCACCAGTTGCTGTGATTCAGACTTTGCTACTTTCTTTTGCCCTTTTTCCAGCTCTGCCTCATCAGCCTCCATTGTTCCTGCCTGTCACCCTACGGCACCAAAGCTTTCACTCCGAGCGCCTAAGAACTTCTCACCCAGACCAACTGCTTGAAGGGTCACCTCTCTAGGTGAGATGTCAAAAAAGTGGACCAGCAGCAAATACCTCCACATTTCCTTGTGAATCTGCTAGCAGAATACAGCTGGGACTACTGCCGAGACGCTGCTGTCATTGCTGCAGTTCCTCCGGTGGTTTTCAGAGTCCGTATAGATATGTGTTGTGGAGCGCTGTCCTCTGTGTTGATCTCCTTTGAGCCATCGCATTCTTCCATAAATTCAATGTGTGTAGAGATTAATATCCCATATTCCGGCATCTGACGAGCAGCCTGCTATGTCAAGAAGAGGTAACGTCTCCGTTGCTTTCTTGTCGAAGACATTTGCAAATAACTAATAAGTGGGCGGCAGACCCGTCAAAGTGGATGGTGACACAGGTGGACTAGTACGGTGTACCGAGACGAGACACCTCCTGTGGCAGGAAAGTCCTCAATGAAGCACCTCACCAGTCTACCAGTCCAAGATGGATTCATGACTTCAAAGCCAAGGCTGAGCTAGGAGAGGTGGATAAGATTGGTTAGGCAGCTCATAGAAGACGATCTCCTCCATGTGCAGGGCTCCTACCCAAAGCTCCACCTGCTCAGTTATGACATGATAAAGCTCTTCCATCACCAGGTGATATTAGCAAAAGACTCTAGTTGTAGCACAAGAATCCAATACAGATCCAACACGGCCTGTTGCATGAAGTTTCCTGCTGATCCGGAATCCAGATAGGCCGCCTCCATGAACCGGATGTCCCCAGATGATATAGCCACCGACAGAGTCAAAGGCAGAGAGGAATTATTTGTGCACAGGGTTGCCTCTCCCACATCTCCCACAGACCATAGGCTTGGGAGTTTTACATTTTTTTCTGGTCAGAAGCAGATGAGGTGAGTCGCACGACCTCAGTAGTAACACAATCCTTTGGAGCGGCTGTGTCCCTGCTGTTGCTTAGCCATCTTAACAAGGTTCCGGAGAGACAGCAGACGCTGAAGACTGAGGAATTAGTGGTCTCAGGATGGACAGAGCTAGACGCAGGGATCTTTTGTTTTGTGTAATTTCTCTGGATCTTTCTTGGAACATCAGGTTGATCCAGACAACCAGGGAGCTTAGGTCGTCCAAAGTGGTAGAGATATCACAAGCTCCCGGCTCGTCCTTAATCCTGCCAGATAGACCCTTCCAGATGGCAGCCACCAGCGTCTTGTTGTTCCATCCCAGTTTAGAGGACAGTGTACGGAACTGAACTGCATAAAAGCCCAACATCAAACTACAATGTCGCAGTCTGAGAAGAGAAGAAGCGGCCAAAGTGACTCGACCCGGCTGAAAGACCTTGTGGAACACCTCTAGAAAAAGCCATGGATTCATGGTCACCAGATCTTCTCTTTCACACAAAGGTTGAGCCATGCCAGTTCCTCTCCTCCTAGGTGGGACATTAAAAAATACCACTTTGGATCGGTCAGAAGGAAACTGGTATGACAGCAACTCATATTTCAGCATACACTGATTAATGAAGCCATGGCATTTCTTAGGATCCCCATCGAACCTAGGTGGGAAGATAGGACACCTCCGGGTGCCGGCGTAGCGGAAAGCGGATGACTATCAGGTTAAACTGGACCAAGTGTGGCCGTTACTGTCACGAGGTTCAATCGAGTATTCACCGTTCGCAGGTAGGACGGGATCTGACTTTGCTGTTCCCATTAGCAACTCAACTCCTGGAACATCTCTGTGAGCGGAGCAGTATTGGTATCAGCAGGGTCCATGGCCTAAGCAGACTGTCATGCTGGTGGTGGCTTACCCTGGAGGAGTGTGACTAAGCAACTACCTCGTCTTCACTAGAGCCTCTGATGGTGAGGTTAGGCTTGTGCCGGTAGGTATGACAGAGGACACCGGGGAGGGCCACGGTGACTGCACCGGCATCCCTGCCTGGTGGAGGAAGAGGGCCGCACAGGGACGCTGGCATCACACCCTGCACCTATTGCAGTTTTGCCTCTGGTTCCCCCACAGAACCATCTAGGTGACTAAAGGACATTAGCTCTGAGAATTAGTAAAGGGGAGATTTTCTGGAGCCCCCAGTAATAACTTTTATGTTATGAAATCTCCATGAAGCCAGGAGATAAATGAAGTCTGAATGATCCTTAAAATACTTTTCATACAATAATTTAAAACTTAGAATTTGCAAATCTGACCCTGAAAATTTGCAGTTTATAAACTCTGTCCGATGTATTTATGTAAAGAAAGTCAAAGATCTTACTGAGGAAATGCCATGAAAATAAACAAATGGAAGAGAAGAATAACGGAGGAATAACGCGCTGATCATGGACCCCACAGCTCGGAGGAATAACATGCCGATCATCTGACCCCGCAACTCGGAGGAATAACGGGCCGATCATCTGACCCCGCAACTCGGAGGAATAACGCGCCGATCATCTGACCCCGCAACTCGAAGGAATAACATGCCGATCATCTGACCCCGCAACTCGGAGGAATAACGCGCCGATCATCTGACCCCACAACTCGAAGGAATAACGCGGCGATCATCTGACCCCGCAACTCGAAGGAATAACGCGCCGATCATCTGACCCCGCAACTCGGAGGAATAACGCGCCGATCATCTGACCCCGCAACTTGAAGGAATAACGCGCCGATCATCTGACCCCGCAACTCGGAGGAATAACGCGCCGATCATCTGACCCCACAACTCGAAGGAATAACGCGCCGATCATCTGACCCCCCAACTCGAAGGAATAACGCGCCGATCATCTGACCCCGCAACTCGAAGGAATAACGCGCCGATCATCTGACCCCGCAACTCGAAGGAATAACGCGCCGATCATCTGACCCCGCAACTCGAAGGAATAACGCGCCGATCATCTGACCCCGCAACTCGAAGGAATAACGCGCCGATCATCTGACCCCCCAACTCGAAGGAATAACGCGCCGATCATCTGACCCCGCAACTCGAAGGAATAACGCGCCGATCATCTGACCCCCCAAATCGAAGGAATAACGCGCCGATCATCTGACCCCGCAACTCTGAGGAATAACTGTAACGCCTGCCTGGATCCACAGACTCAGATGGGCTGTAACGGGGAGGCTAGAGGGAAGCCACTCACCAAGCAGCACCCCCAGAACCCTGAAACCCTTTAACCCCTATACAGGTATTTGGAATTACACAGGGCCCTGGAGATCACTACCTGTGGAAGGCTGCAGTCCGATGAGAGTAGTCGTCAGGCAGGGTCAAACCAGGAATTGCGGAACAGGGACAGAATCGGCAGGCAGTGACGTAGTCAGCAAACGTAGCAGAGGTCAGATCCGGGTCGGGCAGCAAGGTACAAAAACAGTAGGCAGAAGGGTAGTCAAAAACACGCAGAAGTCAACACAGGAATCACCAACAGAATAGGACGTAACAGGAGCCAGGAAAATCAGAACTATATCTGGCAGTAATCATGTGACAGGAGGGGAAATAAGAAGGGTGTGGTGTCTTCCCATTGGCTGTAGCTGAACGCTGGCAACTTCAGCTGGAAGACACACGCCACCCACAGTCAGCGGTACTGCAGATCCCAAGCTAACCCAGCCCAGTGGATGATCGGAGCCTGCGTCCACTGGTGCCGCTGGCATCGACTTCTCTCCCATCACCAGCACCATCCACGGCAGGAACACGGCGTCGCCTGGCGATCGGAGCAGAAGTCGCTGGAGCAGACTCCGGCGGTGACGTAACAATAACGCGCCGATCATGGACCCCACAGCTCGGAGGAATAACGCGCCGATCATCTGACCCCGCAGCTCACCGCGTCTCATATACACATTAATAACTGTAAAATATCACATGCTCTGGAAATCCTGCCTTTATCTTGTATTTTGGTTTCTTCAGTCCACATGTGCTAAAGTATCAGTAACGTTTTCCACATCTGTGCAGTATTATGGTGAAATCAATAGGACACCAGGGACTGAAGAAGCTTCCAGAACTTTCTCCCAGATCACATTAGTGGCAGCCAAAGAAACAAAAACATTACATTGACTTTTTAGTTAAATGACAAAGTTAAATTCTCATTATTTGTACCTGTGACATTTGACTTATTGGAGATAGAAGGAGCATTACTCAATGCCAATCAGCTGCCGGAAAGCCAAACAATATTGTTAATTTAGATAATGAGAAAACAATTGGTTCAGTTAGATTTGGCCAATATAGTTGATTAGGTTGGGTGGTTGATGGAGTTCCTCCAGTAGATGATTTTTTTTCCCACCTGCTGTTTTAATGACTTTTCTGACTCTTCTTTTCGGGGCAGCTGATATTTTTCAGCGACTGCATTGGCAACAACAGGTGCAATTACATTGTTTCCAGCTTTGTGACATCTTCCAGCCTTCGCTGTGCACATACTTGAGGAATTCGGGAAAATGAAATATTTCCCCCTCTCCCCGATCTCTTCACGTCTGCGGCGTCCTGTTTGTTTATGACATTTTTCTGCAGTCGATATAATTAGATCTCTTTCCCAGGTGACGGAAGTCCATCAGCGGACACACAAAAGAAGGATGTCGCTTCCTCTTCTTCAATCTACGTTGAAGATGAAAAAAAAAAAATCTTAAAGGAAATCGGCTTCACAATAAGGAAATTCCAAATTAAAGTCGGAAAATAACAATTTGCAGAAGGTCTCGCGTCCCCGGCAGGATTTTTCCCGATGCGTTTGCCCTTGTTTTTTGTTTGCTTCGTATCAGCAGTTGTTTTTCTCAATAAGGAATGTGAAGATGAAGCGATATTATGGCCGAGTGCGAAATATCTGATAGAGCCGGAGCCAAAACTGAGCCGATCCTCTGTTTATATAGATGGTTATAAAGTTTATGGGAGCGCAGGTCACGCGTGCTCGGGATCACTGCTGAGTGCACGGCTCAGATAAAGCACCTTGCGTTCTAGCTTTGCAGAATTTAAACATTTCTTTATTTCATGTTTTGCTTGGAGCAATCACAAAAAAATATTTAGACTGGATCTATATGTGTTTATAGAGAAGTATCGCCCCCGTGGAAACTCGGTGCTCAGATTCTACAGCGTGAGGCACAGCGCCCCCTACAGGCGTCAGCTGTCATGTTCGGGGGCTGTCGGTGTTTCTTTAGCACTGTGGGCTCTATGGGGCTGTTTATATTAGGGATGAGTGATCCACGTAAAATAGCGGAGAAGTGTCCGATGTTCATCCGAGTATAGGATCAAAATCGGAAATGCAAGCCTAAGAGTCCGTGAAAAAAATCCACGTTTCATGGACTGATAGAAACTGGAGAAACTTTATTCCCATGAGAAAAAAACGTATGAAATCTGATGAAGGCAAATGGTGAGACTCCGTGAATATAACGCCGTGTGAATGAGGCCTTATGCTGAGCGTTTCCCTCCATCCTTGTGACTGAAGCTGGATAATCTCCTAGAAGGATATTTCAGCCCCGGGAAGTTACCGGTCATTTCACAGATCTGAATATTTCTGTAAATCCCTCCTAAAAGGGGAATCATGGTCCTGACTCAGAAATCGCTACTAAGTTTCCAACTACATTATGTTTCAATATTTTAAAAAATAATCTCCTGAGCGCGGCTCCCGGCATAACGAGGTCATATTACAGAATAGTATCATGTACGATGTATATATAATTCCATATAGTGATAAATGTACAGTCCTGCATAGAGTACATGAGCCGGTGTGTTTAGGATCAGTTGTGTGTGAGCTGTTTCTGTTATTGTGGACAGCGCAGTGTCACACACATGCACGGTGCAGCCACTGCGCCACGCTCTGCACTGCCACTAACTGACGACGCTACTCAAAACGACCATCAATTGCACTAAGCTTTTTCTTTTTTATTCTTTAGTGTAAATCCACAATTTCTTTTTACTTAACGGTAAGTACTTCCACCAGCCCAGGGGGACGGCAATGGGGATCCCCGGTGCTCCCTCTTATGCCAATCTCTTCCTGGATTGGTGGGAGGACACCGTACTTTTGGAGACGTTGTAAACCCACCCAGAACAGAATCCATCTGACCTATCCACAAACTTCATGTCATGGTTGGCCTCCCCGTCCACATGGCTAGGCGGCGTAGCCTTCTCCCGGGCCTCACTTCCGGCGCCTGGATGTCTTAAAAGCTGACATTTCCAGTAAACCAGCGCCAGCTAAAAGCTTAGCACTGCTTTGCCTGTGATTGCTGGTCCTGTGAGTGATATCCTGATCTGTCTGTTCCTGTGCCCCCATGCCCTTGTCTATGTTCTGTCCCCTGGTCGTCCCTCCAGTCCTCTGTCCCCTCTCCTACCTCCCCACTCGGTTGCTTCCTCTGGTACTGACCTCAGCCTGACTTTGACTCCGCTTCTGATCGTTCCTCCGATCCTGCTTCTGCCCGTACTGTTTGACCCGGCCTGCCTGGCTATTCCTCGCACACCCCGCAGCTTTGCTCCCCAGCTGTGCTGTGAGGCAGTGTACGAGAACACTGTGTATCTACTTCCTGGTTCTCGTTGCTCTGTGTAGTGTCTTCTGCTGCAGAGCTTCGGCTCCCCCTGGTGGCAGCTTGACGCTTCACTTTTGACTCACCCGACCTGCAGCAATAGAAATATCCAGAAAAATAAAAAAGCAAAGTATAGCAATGTATATGGATAAATATTAAGGTGCATTGATGCACATAACTGCACTGCAATGAAAGGGGGTCAGCCGGTGCCCACCAGGGACCACCAACAGGCCAGTATATAATGCAATCATATCTGACATGCTGTAATAATAATAATAGTACAGAGACTGCAAGAAACCCCTGAATGTGCAGCCACAGATACACCACATGCCCCGGTACAGCTCGGCCGTTACTTCACTGCTAATCACAGGTTAATGATACATTTGTAGAACGAGGATGTAGCGCTTAGAGCTCCACTTTAGAGCCTCATTACTCTCTTAAGCTGTGTGCACACGGTGCATTTTTATTAAGTTTTTATCGCTTTTTTATGTATTTTTCAGTGCAGATTTGTCACAAAACTGAAAGCAAATCCTGGTGCCACCAAAGTCAATGAGAATCTTGCAGTGTAGTGCACATGTTCAGTATTTTCTCCTTGCAGATTTGGTGCAGAAAATAATCTGCAGCTGTCAATTCGTTCAGTGTTTTTGCAGCTTTTGTTTCACCCATTGACCTCAATTTGGAAAATGCAGGTAAAAATGGATCAAAAATAGGGCAAAAACGCACGTTTTTCCCCCACTATGTTTTTTCCTACCAAAAGTTGCAGAAATAGTGCAGAAATGTCTGCAGCCAAATACTCAACGTACTTATACAGTCCTATCTCCTCCCTATAGATAATGGCCACTGGTCGATGATTGACACCTCTCACTGTTGCTGGCCGCCCGTGGCAAGCCGTTGGCTGAGCGATTGCGAGCCCTAACACGTGGCCAGTAACGGCTGTGCCTGGTGGTGACTATTTTATTATATGCTACAAACTGAATTCATGCAATGTTTCCCAGGATATCTTGGTTACATGTCACAGCGTGGAGTAACGGGGACACAATGCTAAATAAATATAGTAAAATGAGAGATAGCGGGTTTTCCCATACAAGGTGCCCCCTGCCGGCCGGACCACCACAAAAGAAAAACACCGTCTACATCTGCAGTGCAGGAATTCGGGATATAGTAACCCGGTGCAGACGTGTGAGTGTTTGATGGGCAGCGCGGAGCGTCCTGGGACCGCTGCAGAAATCGCACCACCAGGTCCTGACCAGGAGAAATCCACACAGTAAAAGCAGATGAACAAGTGATAAGTAAATAGGATCCATTACACATTCCTCCCAGGAATCTCGTCTCCTCCAGAATCCTCCCAGTGGAAAGTGGTGCTTTCCATAATCTATAAAGTCAGTGTTTGTGCAATGTCCCCGCAGCGCATGCGATTCTGAGGACATGTCTGATATTCTGACAGCAGCAATGTGACATCACTGACTAATGAAGGGTTAACAAGAAAGCGAAAAGTGCAAACGGCATAAAGAATAGGACAAATAGAAGGCTACGTTCACACTGCGGTGCCGTCTGAAGAAACCGACCGGACACGGATGGGACTCGGACAATATTACTCAATTTTTCTGTTCCGACGATGGATTTATCACCCAGACCAAATATTCGCATGACAAAGAATGTCAGCGTGCGCCGCTCTTCACCATACGTCAGGTGAGACTCAGCTACAAGCCCGGGATTTGGATCCCTGACCTGTGAACCATAAAGTATCCGATTTTTACGGATAAACTGAAGTTCTTAGAAAACTGTATTTAATCTTGTAAATCGTATTTGTAGCGCCCCTGAGCCATCAGGAGCTACAAGGAACTGCATCCTGTCAGAGATGCAGAGCCTACCCCAGGAACCCAGAAGATCAGTGACAGTAACACCAAAACATTCATACAATCCCTGTTTTCTCCCCCTCAAAATTGGTGACTGGCTAGGGTTGGACCCAATGGATGGCCACTTGGGGGTGGAACCGATCCAGTCCACTAGACGACAATCAGGGAGGAGGGGTCAGACAGTCAGTGTGTGGAAGTGAGAGGATACGGACGTAACGGTACTGACGGGAGAGTGTAGCAGTGACCTGTCAGGCTCAGGCGTCTGGTTGCTGAAGGAGTACGATGGAGTAGTCCTGGAACCATAGCACCGGCGGGGTGCAGAGCCCTAGGTCAGGAAAACGCTTCAGCACTGATTCTGCAGAGGTTACGCTGCCTCTGATTGCAGCTCTGGAGAGCGGATAGTTCATAGAGCAGTCGTGACGCACGTCTGAACTGTCAATCAATGATTAGTGCAAACGAGAAGCCTGAAGCCTGAGGATCGGAGCTCCTGAAAAGCAAGCACCAGAAATGCTCTTAAAGCTGCTCTCACCTCAGTTGTACAAAGTTCTTGCTTAAAGTTGTTTTTTTTTTCTACAAATAATTATACACATGTTGGTTTATAATTGTGCAATCAACACTTATAGGGGGGGTTGTGTCTCCCCTCTCCTCACCCCTGAGATTGGCTGAAGACAAAATGTTGCCGAATCCTAATAGGCTTTCTGGGTTTATCAATGAAACAACTTTCTCTTTCCATTGTGTTTTATGCTTCATTGTCAGTGTTGCTATTTTTTTACTTCCACAGGCTGAAAACCTGCACGGACCTAATACTTCTACTCGTCCATGCACAGAATCCTCCGCGCGCTAAACACAGAACAAACCACTGCGATCCAGAGTATCTGCTACAATGTATCAATTCAGATAGAATATATTATTCTGAAATCCAGTATTAACAATGGTATATAAAGGCCACAGAGGACATTACAGCCTTTCATTTTGCAGTAATTAGCCTTTATTTGCATAAATCTTATAAAATAAACACTTAAATATCTTTTATGGAAAATTTATTTTCAAAAATTGTCTTGAATTTTACTGAACCTTTTCCAATACTGACTGTGCAGGGCAGGGCTCGGGGAGATGGATTCATGAAGCTTCTCCAGGAGAGATGTGATCTGCGCAGATGATGATCTCTGGATTGGGGGACGCACGGCAGGTTGTAGGGAATCTTCAGTAATCCAGGGGTCTTCAGCTGCAAATCCAAAATGTTTGGCAGAAATGTCTCATTACCTGAGGATGAAAATGACAGAACATGTTAGGCTGCTTTCACATTACGTTTTTTTAGCATGCGTCATGAACGGTTTTTTGCTGCAAAAGCGGATCCTGTTTTTGCAGAGAAAAACGCATGCAAATGCATGTGTTATTTTGCAGGATCCTGTCACTTGAAGTTTATGGGCAGGCATTGGAGTCATGTGATCGGCTCGTAACCAAGGTAAACATCGGGTAACTTGAACTTGCTTCGATACCCGATATTTACCTTGGTTACGAGTGTCTGCAGCTGCTAGGAGCCGGGCTCCTTGTACACGTAACCAAGGTAAACATCGGGTATCCAAGCAACTTACCCGATGTTTACCTTGGTTACGATCCTCCGCAGCTCTTGGGAGGTGGAGAGAGAGGGACTGATCACGCCAGGCTGGTTTCTGGGCATGCTCAGTAGAGCAAGCAGGATCCTGTCTATCAGCATGCCAGCGTTCACATACGTTTGCGTGCAGTATAGTCAGGATCCAGCAATTTGCAGTCTTTGGACGCAGCTCAAAAACGCTACAAGTAGCGTTTTTGAAAAAAGTAAAAAAACTGCAACTCGCTGGATCCTCATTATAACGCAGGTAAACGCATGTTGACGCGAGTCTATTGCAAATGCATTGAAATAAAAACGCATTTGGACTGGATCCGTTTTTGCGTTAAAAAAACGTTCAGGACGCATGTTAAAAAAACGTAGTGTGAAAGCCGCCGAACTTGTCATTGTAAATAAAGACAGCCATCGGCATCCAGCAATTATTTTTTGGTGCAAAAACCCAGTCGCCGCCTCCTATTTATGACTTTTTTGGGAGCTGCGGTAACTATACACATCAGTAAGGCTTCTCTGCTTTTTTTCATGCACCCCAGAAACCCGCAGCCAATGTTGCACGGTGTTACTGCAAATTACTGCGGGTTACCGCTGCAGCCATTGTCCAGGTGACGTGCGCAGGTGAAGAATATGAAAGCCGTGAGTCATTATCATCGCATTCCCGCCAGTTTGTGCCAAGAATCACTCTAGTGACTTTGATTTGCAACTACATGGTCTTTATTGGTTCAGTTTTCTGATTTGTTAAGCCTCATTCACACATTAGGATTTCATCAGAATTTGTTGCCAAAACCAGGAGCGTCTCCAAAACACAGAACAGGGGTCGATCGTTCAATGATAGCTTTTCTCTGTACGGTTCTCTCCCGGCTTTGGCAACAAAAACTGAGGCAAAAATTCTGATGTGTGAATAAGACCTTACATAAAAGTGTTATTTCCAGACATTTCACACGGATTAATGAAATGTGACTTTGTAAAATGTCGCAGAATTTGTCACAACTCTGCCCCTGACACCCCGACCCCTCCTCGCCCCTCCTCGCTGCCTCCCCAGTGTGATGCTATGGATGCCAAGAATAATTGGTGGATTTTTTGTAACATTTCTTGACACATGCAATTCTGCAACCAAAAAAAATCTGATTTTGGACTTTGTGCAAAATTCATGAATCCCAGGTGCCATTGTGATGAATTCAATGCAGGAAACGTCAGCGAAAACCACAAGTCAGCAATGAAAAGCAACATAAAAGCTTCCGGTCATGAATCGCCCCACGTGTCCCCCGCTCTTGTGTTGGGAATCCTCATCGCTTCTCCAGGTGCAGCGCGGCCGGTCCTTGTACGAGCTCCGTCCTCAGCTGTTCATATTGGAATCAGCTCCTTGTTGTATCAATCGGATTCTCCACATTTGGATCAATAAGGTTTCCAATATTCTTAGCGCAATAAATTGAACATACTTTATTTATTATTTTTTTCAGATAAGTCCTGGCTCCTCCTGCAGAACCTCCGTCTCTCGGCAGAGAACAACCATTGCCCTTCTCCAAGGTTATAGAGTTTCAGAGAATCACAGTCTCTGAGCAGCTTGGTATAAACAATAAGCCGAGCTTTACCCCGAGACCCCGGATGCAGCACCGACTGGAGGCAGCGCTAATGTCATATCACCAGCACTGCAGGCAGTCACTGAGCTCAGCAGCTCTGCCACTGTACATGGAATACCCCGCACAGAGCCGCGGAGCAGTGCATGATTATTTTGGGTTTTTTTTTTAATAGCCCACTGCACCCAAGGACCTGGATTTTCTGAACGCGGACAATGAGTACCAAGCATGGTAGTGCCCGCTCATCACTAGTTACCAGTACTGAGCATGGTAGTGCTCGCTCATCACTAGTTACCAGTACTGAACACCCGAGAATGGTAGTGCTCGCTCATCACTAGTTACCTGTACTGAGCACCTGAGCATGGTAGTGCCCGCTCATCACTAGTTACCAGTACTGAGCACCCGAGCATGGTAGTGCTCGCTCATCACTAGTTACCAGTACTGAGCACCCGAGCATGGTAGTGCCCGCGCATCACTAGTTACCAGTACTGAGCACCTGAGCATGGTAGTGCTCGCTCATCACTAGTTACCAGTACCGAGCACCCGAGCATGGTAGTGCCCGCTCATCACTAGTTACCAGTACAGAGCACCCGAGCATGGTAGTGCCCGCTCATCACTAGTTACCAGTACTGAGCACCCGAGCATGGTAGTGCCCGCTCATCACTAGTTACCAGTACTGAGCCCCCGAGCATGGTAGTGCCCACTCATCACTAGTTACCAGTACTGAGCACCTGAGCATGGTAGTGCCCGCTCATCACTAGTTACCAGTACTGAGCACCCGAGCATGGTAGTGCCCGCTCATCACTAGTTACCAGTACTGAGCACCTGAGCATGGTAGTGCCCGCTCATCACTAGATACCAGTACTGAGCACCTGAGCATGGTAGTGCCCGCTCATCACTAGTTACCAGTACTGAGCACCCGAGCATGGTAGTGCCCGCTCATCACTAGTTACCAGTACTGAACACCCGAGCATGGTAGTGCCCGCTCATCACTAGTTACCAGTACTGAGCACCCGAGCATGGTAGTGCCCGCTCATCACTAGTTACCAGTACTGAGCACCAGAGCATGGTAGTGCCCGCTCATCACTAGTTACCAGTACAGAGCACCCGAGCATGGTAGTGCCCGCTCATCACTAGTTACCAGTACTGAGCAGCCGAGCATGGTAGTGCCCGCTCATCACTAATTACGAGTACTGAGCACACGAGCCTATTGCCATTGCTTGAACTCTGCTTCATTGATTGCTGTGGTTCCAGTTTTGCTCCTTTAGTCGCCATTGCTTGTTTTGCCACATCAGCCTGTCCTGTTCCACCTGAATTTCTCTGCTGCACCATCGCCATATGTCCGTGCTGCTTTACAACTGCTCATCAGGACCGAAAGGCTTCAAGGCTCCTCGTCTCCAGGTGACACATAACACCCAGATTCTGCAGTCGCTGTTGACTTATTCAACAGAATTAAAAAATAGGGAACCGAGGAAACTCTAATCATGGCTGCCACCAGCAGACCTGTTCTACATGACGGCTGTATGAATTGTTGGGGAGGTTTAATAATATTCTCGTAGAAGATAAATTACAGCAAAACCGTGATGTCAGCTTTGGTCCAGGCCTCAACCATAACAGGTTTGTGTGGCCGATTTGTAGGTTGCCTCAGATAAGTGAAGATAAAGAACCAACAAACAGGTGTGGAGACCCCAATCTGCGGGGGAGAAAGCCGAGCCGTCATGGTAAAATACAACATGAGACCACTGAAAAGGAAATACTGAGGACAAAGTGAAGATGTCTCCATACTCGTAGGATCGTCAGCAGATCTCATCATTGGGATTCACCCTCAAAGACACAATATTTTTTGGAAAACTTTACAAGAACCAACTATTTTGAGAGTGTGAAATGTCCAGGAGGAGTGAGGAATCTGTTAGATCTTCCTATTTGGGATCTCCTAAAGATTTCCCTCAATAGAAATGAATAGAAATTGGCTTTGAAAAGTGGCGTTCGCTCCGGAGGACTCGCAGCCATCGTGTATCCAAACCATTTCCCTGCCGTAAATCTGCCGTCCCGGGTGGAAGATGATTGAGCGGCTCCGGCAGCCGGACATCGGCAGCACCGCAGGAGGGAAAAACGTCTAAGGGACAAAGTCAATTTCCAAAGACAACACCAGAGATAAAATGGAGAGGAATTTATAGAATATGGTTAACCCTTTAAGTGCATCAGATTTAGGGCAGTTATGGAACCTAAAGATGTCATCATTATAATAAGTCATTTTTATTTCTATAGCGCCCACATATTCCGCAGCACTGTACAATTCAGAGGGGACATGTACAAACATGATAACACTTTACAGAGTAAACGTCACCTAAAAAATCCAAACTCACCAATTAATAATTCAGTTTGATACATTTTGTAAATGACATGTTAACACTTTTCTCCTGTAATTGATCGAAGCTCCAGAGTGATGTAAGCATTATCTATAGTGATCTGTTATATTAGTCTGCGTCTTCTCGGCCATGAACGTCATTAATTACAGGCAGGAATTCTTTATACGTCTTTGTATTTTGCTTTTGTTGAGGTTTTGGTGACATTGCTGCATCTATTTGTGGACATTTTAGAATTGTGACAGTTTTTGGAATCTCGTTTCACATTTCTCTCTTTGCTTTTTCCTGATTTTTTTCCTGTTGTTTTATTTCTTGACATTCTTGAATTTAGTTTTTTGATGAAATCTGTAGAATTTGAATTTTGGTGAGAACTTTGATTTTGTTTTTGTTGATCTTTTTCTCCTAGAATTTGGGCATTGTTCTCCGGTAACACATGGGGGCTCTCAGGAATGTCTGGGAGGGCTGTAATTGGATTTCGTTTTGAGTTGCGGGGTCAGACCTTCTCGATGAACTTTAACCAGATGAGGACAGTGAACGGCTTCTTATTGGGGGACGGAGGCCCGGATCTGATTAACACGTAGGAAAGAACATAAACACTGAATGTGAGGGGATGTTGTTCCTCTGTTGCCTTCAGCTTTTTCTTTTGTTCTTGATTAAGACCTAAACCCAAAGGTAAATCTGTGTAAATAATGGGAAGGTGCTGGACTCCTCTGACATCCAGAGTCTATCGGGGTATATGACACAAAGTATACACAGCCTTATCTTCTGCACACATACACTATGGATGGTCCCAATTAAAGGGGAATGTGTCCCTTAAATTAAAACTTGAATCATTTTTTTGCAAATTTTTTTAGTTTTTTTGTTGCTCATTTCATGAAATGGAGACACATCTGGACACTCATCAAGACAACATCTGTCATCATCACTTATTAGAGTATATGGTCCTCATACCGGGGGCTACATTCTGCGGACCTTTTCTATGAGCCAGAATGTCATTGGCGGTCCTTATCTTCTTGAGTCTCTGTATATGTATCTTTAGCATTAATATTCTGTAGGGACACTATGTACAGACAGCCCCGTGTGAGTCTACCAGAACATGGGTACTTTGCCCTTTAATATCCCACCAGTGCACCCCCAATGGCAGTGACCCCTTATCACTAGCTGATGGGGCTCCTGTGCCTATACAGTATTTCTGAGAATATCGGAGTCATGGTGACGCTGGACGACGCTGGATCCCCGGCGCAGGATGGATAAGACTAGAGAGGACAGAGGACGACGCTGGATCCCCGGCGCAGAGTGGATAAGACCAGAGAGGACAGAGAACAATGCTGGATCCCCGGCGCAGGGTGGATAAAACCAGAGAGGACAGAGGACAATGCTGGATCCCCGGCGCAGGGTGGATAAAACCAGACAGGACAGAGGACGAAGCTGGATACCCAGCACAGGGTGGATAAGACCAGAGAGGATAGAGGACAACGCTGGATCCCCGGCACAGGGTGGATAAGACCAGAGAGGACAGAGAACGACGCTGGATCCCCGGCGCAGGGTGGATAAGACTAGAGAGGACAGAGGACGACCCTTGACCCCGGCGCAGGGTGGATAAGACCAGAGAGTAAAGAGGATGACACTGGATCCCCGGCGCAGGGTGGATAAGACCAGAGAGAACAGAGGATGACACTGGATCCCCGGCACAGAGTGGATAAGACCAGAGAGGACAGAGAACAATGCTGGATCCCCAGCGCAGGGTGGATAAAACCAGAGAGGACAGAGGACAATGCTGGATCCTCAGTGCAGGGTGGATAAGACCAGAGAGGACAGAGAACAATGCTTTATCCCCAGTGCAGGGTGGATAAGACCAGAGAGGACAGAGAACGACGCTGGATCCCCAGTGCAGGGTGGATAAGACCAGAGAGGATAGAGAACGACGCTGGATCCCCAGTGCAGGGTTGATAAGACTAGAGAGGACAGAGGACAACGCTGGATCCCCGGCGCAGGGTGGATAAGACCAGAGAGTACAGAGGACGACGCTGGATCCCCGGCGCAGGGTGGATAAGACCAGAGAGAACAGAGGTCGACACTGGATACCCGCATACAAGATAGGGTAGAGAGGGGGTTAATGCTGCGCATCAGCCGAATGAAGACGTATATTGTTGATGAAGATGAGTGTTCTTTTATTTCATAGGTCTACGCGTTTCGAGGTAAAAACCTCTTCCTCAGGACCAGTGCATCAACAACAATCTTCATCAACAATATACGTCTTCATTCGGCTGATGCGCGGCATTAACCCCCTCTCTACCCTATCTTGTATGCTCATCCACGTGGGGCTGCAGCAGACGCCATTATCTCATGCGCACTAGTGGTTGTGACTGTCACAACTGATCCAGGTGAGTGTACATTTTTCAGGTATACCCCACCGATCACTTTGGTGTTACACTATCAGCGCTCCTTATTTTCAGATCTTTACAGACACTGGATACCCGGACAGAGTGGATTAGACCAGGGAGGACAGAGGACGACGCTGGATCCCAGGCGCAGAGTGGATTAGACCAGGGAGGACAGAGGACGACGCTGGATCCCAGGCGCAGAGTGGATTAGACCAGGGAGGACAGAGGACGACGCTGGATCCCAGGCGCAGAGTGGATTAGACCAGGGAGGACAGAGGACGACGCTGGATCCACGGCGCTGGGTGGATTAAACCAGAGAGGACAGAGGACGACGCTGGATCCCAGGCGCAGAGTGGATTAGACCAGGGAGGACAGAGGACGACGCTGGATCCCAGGCGCAGGGTGGATTAGACCAGGGAGGACAGAGGACGACGCTGGATCCCAGGCGCAGAGTGGATTAGACCAGGGAGGACAGGTGAGTGTATATTTTTCAGGTATACCCCACCGATCACTTTGGTGTTACACTATCAGCGCTCCTTATTTTCAGATCTATACAGACACTGGATACCCGGATAGAGTGGATTAGACCAGGGAGGACAGAGGACGACGCTGGATCCCAGGCGCAGAGTGGATTAGACCAGGGAGGACAGAGGACGACGCTGGATCCCAGGCGCAGAGTGGATTAGACCAGGGAGGACAGAGGACGACGCTGGATCCCAGGCGCAGAGTGGATTAGACCAGGGAGGACAGAGGACGACGCTGGATCCCAGGCGCAGGGTGGATTAGACCAGGGAGGACAGAGGACGACGCTGGATCCCAGGCGCAGAGTGGATTAGACCAGGGAGGACAGAGGACGACGCTGGATCCCAGGCGCAGGGTGGATTAGACCAGGGAGGACAGAGGACGACGCTGGATCCCCGGCGCTGGGTGGATTAAACCAGAGAGGGCAGAGGACGACGCTGGATCCCAGGCGCAGAGTGGATTAGACCAGGGA
Organism: Anomaloglossus baeobatrachus; assembly: GCF_048569485.1. Taxonomy (NCBI): domain Eukaryota; kingdom Metazoa; phylum Chordata; class Amphibia; order Anura; family Aromobatidae; genus Anomaloglossus; species Anomaloglossus baeobatrachus. Next base: position 8,235,894 of record NC_134361.1, read on the forward strand.
GGACAGAGAACGACGCTGGATCCCCGGCGCAGAGTGGATAAGACCAGGGAGGACAGAGGACGACGCTGGATCCCAGGCGCAGGGTGGATTAGACCAGGGAGGACAGAGGACGACGCTGGATCCCAGGGTGGATAAGACCAGGGAGGACAGAGGACGACGCTGGATCCCAGGGTGGATTAAACCAGAGAGGACAGAGGACGACGCTGGATCCCAGGCGCAGGGTGGATTAGACCAGGGAGGACAGAGGATGACGCTGGATCTCCAGCGCAGAGTGGATAAGACCAGGGAGGACAGAGGACGACGCTGGATCCCAGGGTGGATTAAACCAGAGAGGACGCCGTTTAGTTGAATTTCACACAAAACAAATTGCAAGAATTTTGTTTTCAAAAGAATCCATATTTTGGGTTAAATTCCAGGACAGCTGAATTAACCTGAAATAACCTTGCTCCTCTCTAGGGGGATCTTCCCGGAGGCTTTATCTGCGTCTTCGGCCAGATTTGGGTCTGGAGTCTCGCCCTGGGCTGTCAGCCATTCTTCAGGAGTCTATTCAGAGTTCTGCTTAATTGTCATTGCCCAACGAAGGACAAGAGAGGCGATTCATTCAGCATCTGCGCACGTCCGCGGTGCGACCATCAATCCTCGCTCAATGATGTGGTACCTGCCGCCCCCGCTGCATCCATAATAGCCGAATCCAGGGAGATCCGCAGCTCATGAGCCCCGGCGTGTCCTGAATAGGGAATTAATGCAGCTTTTCTGTGACCCCCGGACACGTCTCCCCCCAGCACAGACCCTGCCACTCTCTACAGTTATGTCCCTATAAACCAACAAACACGGTGCCAGCTGGACCAGCGCCTGCCGCGCTCTGATGTAACGTTACCCCGGCGATGCATGGTGGGCAGGTGCCCAAATTATGCCGGATGGGGCTCGCTGGATTCATTCCACTTTCAAGATATTTATTTGCTGTCAGTGAATAGAAACAGAACAGAAGCTGAAATCCTGCACAGATGTAAAACGTATCTCAGGTGCTTGTCACAATTATATCTATTCTGGAGGGAAACAATGCAAGGGGCGGACATATTCCTGCAACCTGTGCACCCCAGAGGGGCCCGAGAGGTCAGGGGCCACATCCAGAGCGGGGGGAATTGTGCAATATGATGAGTTACTGGACTGCAAATGGCCCATATACTGTCCTGCAGGGAGCCCATATACTGTCCTGCACAGGGGCCCATATACTGTCCTGCACAGGGGCCCATATACTGTCTTGCACAGGGGCCCATATACTGTCCTGCACAGGGGCCCATATACTGTCCCGCACAGGGGCCATATACTGTCCTGCACAGGGGCCCATATACTGTCCTGCACAGGGGCCCATATACTGTCCTGCACAGGGGCCCATATACTGTCCTGCACAGGGGCCATATACTGTCCTGCACAGGGGCCCATATACTGTCCTGCACAGGGGCCCATATACTGTCCTGTACAGGGGCCCATATACTGTTCCTGCACAGGGGCCCATATACTGTCCTGCACAGGGGCCCATATACTGTCCTGCACAGGGGCCCATATACTGTTCCTGCACAGGGGCCCATATACTGTCCTGCACAGGGGCCCATATACTGACCTGCACAGGGGCCCATATACTGTCCTGCACAGGGGCCCATATAATTCTCTGCACAGGGGCCCATATACTGTCCTGCACAGGGGCCCATATACTGTCCTGCACAGGGGCCCATATAATGCTCTGCACAGGGGCCCATATACTGCTCTGCACAGGGGCCCATATACTGTCCTGCACAGGGGCCCATATACTGTCCTGCACAGGGGCCCATATACTATCCTGCACAGGGGCCCATATACTGTCCTGCACAGGGCCCATATACTGTCCTGCACAGGGGCCCATATACTGTCCTGCACAGGGGCCCATATACTGTCCTGTACAGGGGCCCATATACTGTCCTGCACAGGGGCCCATATACTGTCCTGCACAGGGGCCCATATACTGTCCTGCACAGGGGCCCATATACTGTCCTGTACAGGGGCCCATATACTGTCCTGTACAGGGGCCCATATACTGTCCTGCACAGGGGCCCATATACTGTCCTGCACAGGGGCCCATATACTGTCCTGCACAGGGGCCCATATACTGTCCTGTACAGGGGCCCATATACTGTCCTGTACAGGGGCCCATATACTGTCCTGCACAGGGGCCCATATACTGTCCTGCATAGGGGCCCCTCCTCTTTGTGTCCGCCAGTGATACAATGTATCTACCGTGTTTCCCTGAAAGTAAGGCCCTGTCTTACATTAATTTTACCCCCAAAAGTCCCACCCTGCCTTACTTTCGGGGGAGGCCTTACATTGGAAAAAAAAACAATTTTCAACAACATCCCCTGCAGCCTCCCCATTGTTTCACAGTCCGGCATCCACCCCATCCTCCCCCCTGCAGCCTCCCCATTGTTTGAGAGTCCGGCATCCACCCCATCCTCCCCCCTGCAGCCTCCCCATTGTTTCACAGTCCGGCATCCACCACATCCTCCCCCCTGCAGCCTCCCCATTGTTTGAGAGTCCGGCATCCACCCCATCCTCCCCCCTGCAGCCTCCCCATTGTTTCACAGTCCGGCATCCACCACATCCTCCCCCCTGCAGCCTCCCCATTGTTTGAGAGTCCGGCATCCACCCCATCCTCCCCCCTGCAGCCTCCCCATACAGTGGTTCTGCCCCCCACTCTGCCACCACACACACTGACACATACGGTACCGGTACAGCCCCACACGGCACCCACACACATATCGTACCGGTACCGTACACACACTGACACATACAGCCCCATACGGCACCCATACATATACACATACCGTACACATACACACACACACACACACACACACACACACACACAGAGAGAGTTTCGGAACTTACCGTTACTTTCCTTCTGTTTTCAATCTCCTCTGCGGTGCCGGGCTGACGATTCGTATGCCGGGGACGCTGGACCAATCGGAGCAAGCCTGCAGGCGGTGACGTCGCGGCTGATTCGGCCAATCAGCTGCGAGCCGGCTGACTGGCCAATCACAGCTCGAGCTGATGGCCAGCAGGGAGCCTGTGATGAACAGGCTGATCGGCCAATCAGCATCGAGCAGGAAGGATGGAGCGAGGGAACAGCGGCAGCGGTAAGTAACACTGCGACCACCACCCATAGGCGGCCTTACATTCCCCGGGCCCCCCCGCTACCCTGCCTTACAATCGGGGGGTGCCCTACATTGGCGGACCCCCCCGAAACCCCCACCCTGCCTTACTTTCGGGGGGGTCCTACTTTCGGGGAAACACGGTACATATGTACAGTACACTACTCACAAAAAGGTAAGGATATTTGTCTTTGGGGTGACATTTCAGGATGATCCTATAATGCCCTCTGACCTTTTCAGCTGACCTTAATGTGACCTTCTGTCCACTTTTGGATGCTCAGGTCCAACTGTTCAAAGTTCTAGTACTTTTTGCACAACTTGCTGTTCTCTAACAAAAAGCTTAATGGCAAAATTCACACAGTGTTTAATCCACAATCGCCCAATAAATGTTGGGGTTTAATTAGAATTGGTATTAATCAGTCCCCCTCATCACATTTTTACATCATGAGACCATGAAGACATCTAACAATTGATCAGCAGCACCGCGCCATTGTGAGGCTTCCAGCAGGATGATCTCAGACAGAAGTGGTCACTGAGCTTAGAGTGTCACAGAGTGTCACCAGCAGGTTGTACAGAGACACAGAGAGACTGGAAGAGTCACAGAAAGGCAGAGAAGTGATCACTGAGCTTAGAGTGTCACAGAGTGTCACCAGCAGGTTATACAGAGACACAGAGAGACTGGAAGAGTCACAGAAAGGCAGAGAATTGATCACTGAGCTTAGAGTGTCACCAGCAGGTTGAACAGAGATACAGAGAGACTGGAAGAGTCACAGAAAGGCAGAGAAGTGGTCACTGAGCTTAGAGTGTCACCAGCAGGTTGAACAGAGATACAGAGAGACTGGAAGAGTCACAGAAAGGCAGAGAAGTGATCACTGAGCTTAGAATGTCACCAGCAGGTTGTGCAGAGATACAAAGAGATAGGAAGAGTCACAGAAAGGCAGAGAAGTGGTCACTGAGCTTAGAGCATCACAGTGTGTCACCAGCAGGTTGTACAGAGATACAGAGAGAGGCTGGAGTCACACTTGTGAGAGTCCCGCGTGAGTCTCGCATCGCATCACCCGGCACGGCCTGCAGCTCTCAGGACTGGAGCATCTCAGCTGCATAGAAATACATGCAGCCATCCTGTTCCTGTCAGGAGAGTGTGTGGACATGTCGGGTGATGCAATGCGAGACTCACGCGAGTGTGATTCCAGCCAGACTGGAAGAGTCACAGAAAGACAGTAGTACACGTATTCTGGCCACATCCTACACAAATGATGGCTTCATTGTGAACAATGTCCTTCAGAACCAGATAATAAATGCCACACAACTACAGGCACATTTAACACTAGAACTACTGGGGTAGTCATTTTGACTACTTTGCACCATGTATTTCTATATAGGTGTCACGAATCCAGTAGTTCTAGTGTTAAGGGAGGTGAGAGGTCCCCAATGGTTATGTCAGATCATTGAAACTGTTTACACCAGTGTGGTCTGTGTGCTAGATGCCCTGCAAGATACCTGACCACACTGCCAGGCACAGGCATCGTCTACGGTGGACGAGGGACCAGTGGCCTCAGTGCTGTTACAGGGTGGGCCCAAGTGTCTGGTCAGTACAGAACGGCCCTACACTGTGTGACTGGTGCAGTGACAGCGCCTACTACTGGAATAACATCAGTAATGCAGTCATTGTGCCTCTGCATGAACAACATCGGCCTAACTTCATTTTCATGGAGGACAATGCTGCAGCTCATCAAGATGGCATCCTTAGGGAACGGCTGCTGGCACACGTATACCGCCTGAGTGTGTGCGCCCAACAGTGAGGACAAATGCAATGTGTGCCAAGCCAGACAAGCTGATTTTTATAAAACAGTGCGGTTGTTTCCCAGCAGTCCTATGTAAAATCATAGGTAAGACATCAAGCTAACACTGAGACGCCTGGTGGTGGAGAAAGCAGCTCTGCTGACCACCAAACACACCCAATACAAACTCAGCTCTGCTACATCTGAATCTTTTTCAGGCTTCCAGCAGCAACTGTCAATGACACATTATAACAAACTCAGCTCTGCTACATCTGTATGTTATTGTTTCCTCTACAAGCTTCCTGCAGAAACAGATACATTGTATACGACTGTAACGAGCCGAGGATGGAACTGTTATAAGTCTTACAGTAAATGAGAAACATTCGAGCCACTTCAACAATCCCATATGTTCTGATGTAAATACTCCGTGAAGGATGCAGAACGCCGGATACATTTATATACTGAGCCGTGGAGGCCGCCGGCCGGGATCTGTGGACTCAGGTTACCGAAAGGAAGAAATAATTATCAGGGAAGAAGCCGATTTATTGTCTTATAAGTCGATATAATATAAATGGATATAAGGCAGAACGTTAGGCTATGTCCACACTCTGCAGTTTTGCCGTAACCACAAACATGGACCCCGTGGCCAAAAAACACATCTTGTGGCCAAAAAGCGAATGCATTTTTGGTGCATTTTTGACCAAGCGTTTTTTAACATCATTGGGTGACAAAGGCGAAAAGAATTGACATGCTGCAGTTTTGTTGTCACCACAAAACTGAAGCCCCCAAAAAGTGAGGTGCGCACAAGAAATCTGAAATCTCATAGACTTTGCTAGAGAAGGAAAAGCAAGCACCAAAAACGCATCAAAAACTGCATCGTGCGCATGGGGATTTATGGTCAAATGACGACGCAGACAAACTCATCTCTGCTGCTATTGGGCTGTGAAGACATCATGAATTACACTTTGTCTTATACTCTAGTTACATCCAGAGCTGCATTCACAGTTCTGCTGGTTGCAGTTTTCAGTTGTTGGCGAGGTCCTGTGCTTTCTGGGAGATACTGTGGCTCAGGGATTATTGCATTTATCAGGATCTTTGCAGTTTTGGCCGTCACATTGATATTTGGGCCCCTGCACCTTTTTCCTGACATATTTATGTAGTGACAGACGCCTCAGACGTCACAATCCTGATGCTGTTCTTTGCCTCTAGCGGATTCTTGCTGCGCGCAGGTTGATGATCCGCGCACATGCTGCACAGGGGAGCGATTTTAGAGCAGCGCTTGCACATGGCGCCAATATTAATTAATTTCCATAATCCTTTTATTTTTTGCACACACATTTTTACAGCTCAGTGACATAGCGCGTGTCTGCCAGCAGGGGGCAGCAGTGATATGTGAGAGTATCATCTATTCAAAGATTTCTTCTGCACCCTAGAACGTTACTACTCCTATGTGCACCCCCGGCCCCGTACATAAATACTCGCTGGATTTACCATCTATAATCCATAGCTAGGACCAGATTATATATCACATTGTGCTGTGCACATGATGCAAGAGGTATGATACAGACCACAACTGGAAATCTCAGCATGCAAAATATCACTGAGGCTTAATGCAACCAACCTGACACTGAGCAGACAATGAACTCATCGTGATCAGGAGCGCACTGCTCTCCGGCCGACGGTCGGCTGATGCTCCAGCAGTCCTGGCCTCCTGCAGTACAGCGCTGTGGGAGAGAACTGCGCATGCTCGGCCTCTGCAGTTAAACTGCTGGTTTGATTTGTCCCCTAAGCAACAAACAATAAAATACAGGAAAAAAATACATTTCGATATTTGCTCACATTTCAATTAGATGTAAATAGAAAAGTTGCTAGTTTTTCAATTTATACCCATTATCTAAGAAAGGGATAACCTCTCAAATGGCCACTGCTGCTTCTAGTATGTTTCACACTCCAGAGCTGGACTCACAGCTACACTTCTCAGTACTGCTGTATAATGTCCTCCATGCTGCTGCTTCTAGTATGTTTCACACTCCAGAGCTGGACTCACAGCTACACTTCTCAGTACTGCTGTATAATGTCCTCCATGCTGCTGCTTCTAGTATGTTTCACACTCCAGAGCTGGACTCACAGCTACACTTCTCAGTACTGCTGTATAATGTCCTCCATGCTGCTGCTTCTAGTATGTTTCACACCCCAGAGCTGGACTCGCAGCTACACTTCTCAGTACTGCTGTATAATGTCCTCCATGCTGCTGCTTCTAGTAAGTTTCACATCACTCTAGAGCTGGACTCACAGCTACACTTCTCAGTACTGCTGTATAATGTCCTCCATGCTGCTGCTTCTAGTATGTTTCACATCACTCCAGAGCTGGACTCACAGCTACACTTCTCAGTACTGCTGTATAATGTCCTCCATGCTGCTGCTTCTAGTAAGTTTCACATCACTCTAGAGCTGGACTCACAGCTACACTTCTCAGTACTGCTGTATAATGTCCTCCATGCTGCTGCTTCTAGTATGTTTCACATCACTCCAGAGCTGGACTCACAGCTACACTTCTCAGTACTGCTGTATAATGTCCTTCATGCTGCTGCTTCTAGTATGTTTCACATCACCCCAGAGCTGGAGTCACAGCTTCACTGCTCAGTACTGCTGTATAATGTCCTTCATGCTGCTGCTTCTAGTATGTTTCACACTCCAGAGCTGTACTCACAGCTACACTTCTCAGTACTGCTGTATAATGTCCTCCATGCTGCTGCTTCTAGTATGTTTCACACCCCAGAGCTGGACTCGCAGCTACACTTCTCAGTACTGCTGTATAATGTCCTCCATGCTGCTGCTTCTAGTAAGTTTCACATCACTCTAGAGCTGGACTCACAGCTACACTTCTCAGTACTGCTGTATAATGTCATCCATGCTGCTGCTTCTAGTATGTTTCACATCACTCCAGAGCTGGACTCACAGCTACACCTCTTAGTACTGCTGTATAATGTCCTTCATGCTGCTGCTTCTAGTATGTTTCACATCACTCCAGAGCTGGAGTCACAGCTTCACTGCTCAGTACTGCTGTATAATGTCCTTCATGCTGCTGCTTCTAGTATGTTTCACACTCCAGAGCTGGACTCACAGCTACACTTCTCAGTACTGCTGTATAATGTCCTCCATGCTGCTGCTTCTAGTATGTTTCACATCACCCCAGAGCTGGACTCGCAGCTACACTTCTCAGTACTGCTGTATAATGTCCTCCATGCTGCTGCTTCTAGTAAGTTTCACATCACTCTAGAGCTGGACTCACAGCTACACTTCTCAGTACTGCTGTATAATGTCCTTCCTGCTGCTGCTTCTAGTATGTTTCACATCACTCCAGAGCTGGACTCACAGCTACACTTCTCAGTACTGCTGTATAATGTCCTCCATGCTGCTGCTTCTAGTATGTTTCACATCACTCCAGAGCTGGCCTCACAGCTACACTTCTCAGTACTGCTGTATAATGTCCTCCATGCTGCTGCTTCTAGTATGTTTCACATCACTCCAGAGCTGGACTCACAGCTACACTTCTCAGTACTGCTGTATAATGTCCTCCATGCTGCTGCTTCTAGTATGTTTCACATCACTCCAGAGCTGGACTCACAGCTACACTTCTCAGTACTGCTGTATAATGTCCTCCATGCTGCTGCTTATAGTATGTTTCACATCACTCCAGAGCTGGACTCACAGCTACACCTCTTAGTACTGCTGTATAATGTCCTCCATGCTGCTGCTTCTAGTATGTTTCACATCACTCCAGTGCTGGGCTCACAGCTACACTTCTCAGTACTGCTGTATAATGTCCTCCATGCTGCTGCTTCTAGTATGTTTCACATCACTCCAGAGCTGGAGTCACAGCTTCACTGCTCAGTACTGCTGTATAATGTCCTCCATGCTGCTGCTTCTAGTATGTTTCACATCACTCCAGAGCTGGAGTCACAGCTACACTGCTCAGTACTGCTGTATAATGTCCTCCATGCTGCTGCTTCTAGTATGTTTCACATCACCCCAGAGCTGGAGTCACAGCTACACTGCTCAGTCCTGCTGTATAATGTCCTCCATGCTGCTGCTTCTAGTATGTTTCACATCACCCCAGAGCTGGAGTCACAGCTTCACTGCTCAGTACTGCTGTATAATGTCCTCCATGCTGCTGCTTCTAGTATGTTTCACATCACTCCAGAGCTGGAGTCACAGCTTCACTGCTCAGTACTGCTGTATAATGTCCTCCATGCTGCTGCTGCTTCTAAACATGTGCTGAATACAGGAGAGCAGGAATCCCTCTTGTCTGATTACTGAGTCTAGGAGACATCATAGCAGCTGGTCTGCACCCACCAGTTCAGAGAAAACTGGAAACTGGAGATGGTATCTGCAGAGGAGAAACCTGGTGAAAGATCCAGAATACAAGTCATAGTGGCCGGCAGTGGTGTTACCCCCTGTTCACACAGCTGCTTCTAATGAGGATTCTCATCTGGCTGTTTCATGACCGAGATGAGAATAACTCAGTCCAGGCGCAGAACACGGGAGGGAGAATTACAGACACAGCCTCATCTTCATCAGCATCCTCATCCGTTTCTGTGCACGTTCCGGAGACGGCGTCGCTCCTCTCTCGGCCTTAAACACAGAGATGGGAATAGGCCATAAAATGTGTGTAATATTAAGGTCAGGCCGGAGACATGGAGAATCCTTATACCCCGTGCACTGCTGGACAGAGCAATGTGAGGCCGGCTCTGCCGCTCAACTGGCCGCAGAACATTTCACCACAGCAGACGGCTCTGCACTTAATGGATCTGTGGTTTACCGACAGGAAATGTACAAGATAATGAGTGGTCAATAACACAGACCCCGCTGATCTGATGGCGGTCTGTAATGGTGGAAGTGATCATGATGAGCGGCGGCACAGAACGGCAGAACATTCCCCAGGTATAGTATATTGTGCCATGTAGACTTCTACAGCGGCTGTCAGTCATCCCCTCAGGGCCAGGAAACAAGACATGGAGACAGCAATGCATAGAGACATCGAGACATGGAGAGATTGAGGCAGGGAGACATGGAGACATTGATACATCGAAGCATGGAGACATCAATACATAGAGACATCGAGACATGGAGACATCAATACATTGAGACATGGAGACATCAATGCATTGAGACATCGAGACATGGAGAGATCGAGACATGGAGAGATCAATACATTGAGATATTGAGGCAGGGAGACATGGAGAGATCGAGGCATTGAAACATGGAGACATCAATACATCGAGACATCGAGGCATGGAGACATTGAGGCAGGGAGAAATGGAGAGATCGAGACATGGAGACATCGAGGCAGGGAGAGATCGAGACATGGAGACATCAATACATTAAGACATCGAGACATGGAGACATCAATACATTGAGACCGAGGCATGGAGACATTGAGGCAGGGAGACATGGAGAGATCGAGGCATTGAGACATGGAGACATCAATATATTGAGATATGGAGACAATGAGGCAGGGAGAGATCGAGACATGGAGACATCAATACATTGAGACATCGAGGCATGGAGACATCGCGACATGGAGACATCAATACATTGAGACATCGAGGCATGGAGACATTGAGGCAGGGAGACATCGAGACATGGAGACATCAATGCATAGAGACATCGAGGCATGGAGACATTGAGACATGGAGACATCAATGCATAGAGACGTCGAGGCATGGAGACCTTGATACATCGAGACATGGAGAAATTGAGGCATGGAGACATCAATGCATAGAGACATCGAGGCATGGAGACCTTGATACATCGAGACATGGAAACATTGAGGCATGGAGACATCAATACAGGGAGACACAGCTACAGCAGACCACTCGGGGATCTCGGATGAGATTCTCCTGATAAGAAGGGCTCTATACAATGGATATGAGGAAAGAAAATGGCCGTGTGCAGACTCCTGGCTGCGTGTGCCGAGACTGAGAGAGTCACAGTGTGAAGGCCGGAGCCCGGAACGTTCTCTGTCATTTCTGGTGACTCTCAGCCATTCAGAAGTAAACTCTCTATATATTAGGACGTCCGTGTTTCAGGTATGTGTGATATCCGTTTTTAACACAGATGCCACACGTACCCATGTTATTCTATGCTGTTACTTACACTTACCTGTTTTTACATGGACCGTGTGACCCTCGTGTGGCCCCGCACGCGCACACGCAGTCATGTCCTTTTTTTTCTCTGGCAGCACGGGTGTCACACGGCCTGAACACTGATGTGATCTGTGTGACATCAGTGTGATACGTACCGGAGAAAACACGTATCTGTGAAATAAAAATATTTTCTATATTCCCCTGTATACAGCCCTGTTCTCTTCGGTTCTGCTGCCTCCAGCTCCTGACCACCGCTCATTATACTCACTGAATATTCACTGCACTGAGGAGCTGGAAGCTGGAGCATCGCAGGGACTTCAGTGCTAGGGACAGCATCGCCAGGGACAGCATTGCCGGGGACAGCATCGCCAGGGACAGCATCAGGGACAGCACCGCTGAGGACAGCATCAGGGACAGCACCGCCGAGGACAGCATCAGGGACAGCACCGCCGAGGACAGCATCAGGGACAGCACTGCCAGGGACAACATCGCTGGGAACAGTGGCAGGGTCAGCATCGGGGACAGTGCCACGGGGACAGGTGAGAATCCAGCAAGCAGGGTGTGTGCAGTGACATCCAGGAGATCATCTGAGTTCCCAATGAACGCTGATGAACCTGTGAAGTCACCGTGGTGACACCCGCTGTAGCGGATGTCATCAGGATGTCATCAGAGTTCATTGGGAACTCCGATGACCTCCTGGACGTCACTGCACACACCCTGCTTACTGATACTCACCTGTCACAGCGATGCTCCGGCTTCCAGCTCCTCAGTGCAGTGAATATTCAGTGATTATAATGAGCGGGGGTCAGGAGCGGGAGGCAGCAGAGCCGAAGAAAACAGCGCTCGATACAGGTGACTATAGAAAATAATTTTATTTCACAGACCTGTGTTTTCTCCAGTACATGTCACACTGATGCAAACACAGATGTCACACGTGTAACACACGTATGACCATAACCATGCATGTGGCTTGTACCTGATTAAACACGGACGTCTGATACCGGCCTTATATGCCGAGCTCTGGAGAGAAATGAAGCTAAACGCATCTATAATATAACAGTGACCCGTCCGTCTGTCAGAAGTGGGGATTGATAAGTCACTATATATATATATATATATACTGTATATACTCACTATATAATGCTGAATGCGTCCGTCTGTCAGAAGTGGGGATTGATAAGTCACCATATATATATATACTGTATATACTCACTATATAATGCTGAATGCGTCCGTCTGTCAGAGGTGAGGATTGATAAGTCACCATATATATATATACTGTATATACTCACTATATAATGCTGAATGCGTCCGTCTGTCAGAAGTGGGGATTGATAAGTCACCATATATATATATACTGTATATACTCACTATATAATGCTGAATGCGTCCGTCTGTCAGAAGTGGGGATTGATAAGTCACTATATATATATATACTGTATATACTCACTATATAATGCTGAATGCGTCTGTCTGTCAGAAGTGGGGATTGATAAGTCACCATATATATATACTGTATATACTCACTATATAATGCTGAATGTGTCCATCTGTCAGAGGTGGGGATTGATAAGTCACCATATATATATACTGTATATACTCACTATATAATGCTGAATGCGTCCGTCTGTCAGAAGTGGGGATTGATAAGTCACCATATATATATATACTGTATATACTCACTATATAATGCTGAATGCGTCCGTCTGTCAGAAGTGGGGATTGATAAGTCACTATATATATATATACTGTATATACTCACTATATAATGCTGAATGCGTCCGTCTGTCAGAAGTGGGGATTGATAAGTCACCATATATATATACTGTATATACTCACTATATAATGCTGAATGCGTCCGTCTGTCAGAAGTGGGGATTGATAAGTCACCATATATATATACTGTATATACTCACTATATAATGCTGAATGCGTCCGTCTGTCAGAGGTTGGGATTGATAAGTCACTATATATATATATACTGTATATACTCACTATATAATGCTGAATGCGTCCGTCTGTCAGAAGTGGGGATTGATAAGTCACCATATATATATACTATATATACTCACTATATAATGCTGAATGCGTCCATCTGTCAGAGGTGGGGATTGATAAGTCACTATATATATATATATATATATACTGTATATACTCACTATATAATGCTGAATGCGTCCGTCTGTCAGAGGTGGGGATTGATAAGTCACCATATATATACTGTATATACTCACTATATAATGCTGAATGCGTCCGTCTGTCAGAGGTGGGGATTGATAAGTCACTATATATATATATATATACTGTATATACTCACTATATAATGCTGAATGCGTCCGTCTGTCAGAAGTGGGGATTGATAAGTCACTATATATATATATATACTGTATATACTCACTATATAATGCTGAATGCGTCCGTCTGTCAGAAGTGGGGATTGATAAGTCACCATATATATATACTGTGTATACTCACTATATAATGCTGAATGCGTCCGTCTGTCAGAGGTGGGGATTGATAAGTCACTATATATATATATATACTGTATATACTCACTATATAATGCTGAATGCGTCCGTCTGTCAGAAGTGGGGATTGATAAGTCACTATATATATATATACTGTATATACTCACTATATAATGCTGAATGCGTCCGTCTGTCAGAAGTGGGGATTGATAAGTCACCATATATATATACTGTATATACTCACTATATAATGCTGAATGCGTCCGTCTGTCAGAGGTGGGGATTGATAAGTCACTATATATATATATACTGTATATACTCACTATATAATGCTGAATGCGTCCGTCTGTCAGAAGTGGGGATTGATAAGTCACTATATATATATATACTGTATATACTCACTATATAATGCTGAATGCGTCCGTCTGTCAGAAGTGGGGATTGATAAGTCACTATATATATATATACTGTATATACTCACTATATAATGCTGAATGCGTCCGTCTGTCAGAAGTGGGGATTGATAAGTCACTATATATATATATACTGTATATACTCACTATATAATGCTGAATGCGTCCGTCTGTCAGAGGTGGGGATTGATAAGTCACCATATATATATACTGTATATACTCACTATATAATGCTGAATGCGTCCGTCTGTCAGAAGTGGGGATTGATAAGTCACTATATATATATATACTGTGATATATATAATGCTGAATGCGTCCGTCTGTCAGAAGTGGGGATTGATAAGTCACTATATATATATATATACTGTATATACTCACTATATAATGCTGAATGCGTCCGTCTGTCAGAAGTGGGGATTGATAAGTCACTATATATATATATATATACTGTATATACTCACTATATAATGCTGAATGCGTCCGTCTGTCAGAGGTGGGGATTGATAAGTCACCATATATATATACTGTATATACTCACTATATAATGCTGAATGCGTCCGTCTGTCAGAGGTGGGGATTGATAAGTCACCATATATATATACTGTATATACTCACTATATAATGCTGAATGCGTCCGTCTGTCAGAAGTGGGGATTGATAAGTCACCATATATATATATATACTGTATATACTCACTATATAATGCTGAATGCGTCCGTCTGTCAGAGGTGGGGATTGATAAGTCACCATATATATATACTGTATATACTCACTATATAATGCTGAATGCGTCCGTCTGTCAGAGGTGGGGATTGATAAGTCACCATATATATATATACTGTATATACTCACTATATAATGCTGAATGCGTCCGTCTGTCAGAAGTGGGGATTGATAAGTCACCATATATATATATACTGTATATACTCACTATATAATGCTGGATGCGTCCGTCTGTCAGAAGTGGGGATTGATAAGTCACCATATATATATATACTGTATATACTCACTATATAATGCTGAATGCGTCCGTCTTTCAGAGGTGGGGATTGATAAGTCACCATATATATATATACTGTATATACTCACTATATAATGCTGAATGCGTCCGTCTGTCAGAAGTGGGGATTGATAAGTCACTATATATATATATATACTGTATATACTCACTATATAATGCTGAATGCGTCCGTCTGTCAGAAGTGGGGATTGATAAGTCACCATATATATATACTGTATATACTCACTATATAATGCTGAATGCGTCCGTCTGTCAGAGGTGGGGATTGATAAGTCACTATATATATATATACTGTATATACTCACTATATAATGCTGAATGCGTCCGTCTGTCAGAAGTGGGGATTGATAAGTCACTATATATATATATACTGTATATACTCACTATATAATGCTGAATGCGTCCGTCTGTCAGAAGTGGGGATTGATAAGTCACTATATATATATATACTGTATATACTCACTATATAATGCTGAATGCGTCCGTCTGTCAGAAGTGGGGATTGATAAGTCACTATATATATATATATACTGTATATACTCACTATATAATGCTGAATGCGTCCGTCTGTCAGAAGTGGGGATTGATAAGTCACTATATATATATATATACTGTATATACTCACTATATAATGCTGAATGCGTCCGTCTGTCAGAGGTGGGGATTGATAAGTCACCATATATATATACTGTATATACTCACTATATAATGCTGAATGCGTCCGTCTGTCAGAAGTGGGGATTGATAAGTCACTATATATATATATACTGTATATACTCACTATATAATGCTGAATGCGTCCGTCTGTCAGAAGTGGGGATTGATAAGTCACTATATATATATATACTGTATATACTCACTATATAATGCTGAATGCGTCCGTCTGTCAGAAGTGGGGATTGATAAGTCACCATATATATATACTGTATATACTCACTATATAATGCTGAATGCGTCCGTCTGTCAGAGGTGGGGATTGATAAGTCACCATATATATATACTGTATATACTCACTATATAATGCTGAATGCGTCCGTCTGTCAGAAGTGGGGATTGATAAGTCACTATATATATATATACTGTATATACTCACTATATAATGCTGAATGCGTCCGTCTGTCAGAAGTGGGGATTGATAAGTCACCATATATATATACTGTATATACTCACTATATAATGCTGAATGCGTCCGTCTGTTAGAGGTGGGGATTGATAAGTCACCATATATATATACTGTATATACTCACTATATAATGCTGGATGCGTCCGTCTGTCAGAAGTGGGGATTGATAAGTCACCATATATATATATATACTGTATATACTCACTATATAATGCTGAATGCGTCCGTCTGTCAGAGGTGGGGATTGATAAGTCACCATATATATATACTGTATATACTCACTATATAATGCTGAATGCGTCCGTCTGTCAGAAGTGGGGATTGATAAGTCACTATATATATATATATACTGTATATACTCACTATATAATGCTGAATGCGTCCGTCTGTCAGAAGTGGGGATTGATAAGTCACCATATATATATATATATACTGTATATACTCACTATATAATGCTGAATGCGTCCGTCTGTCAGAGGTGGGGATTGATAAGTCACCATATATATATACTGTATATACTCACTATATAATGCTGAATGCGTCCGTCTGTCAGAGGTGGGGATTGATAAGTCACCATATATATATACTGTATATACTCACTATATAATGCTGAATGCGTCCGTCTGTCAGAAGTGGGGATTGATAAGTCACTATATATATATATATACTGTATATACTCACTATATAATGCTGAATGCGTCCGTCTGTCAGAGGTGGGGATTGATAAGTCACCATATATATATATACTGTATATACTCACTATATAATGCTGAATGCGTCCGTCTGTCAGAGGTGGGGATTGATAAGTCACCATATATATATATATACTGTATATACTCACTATATAATGCTGGATGCGTCCGTCTGTCAGAGGTGTGGATTGATAAGTCACCATATATATATACTGTATATACTCACTATATAATGCTGAATGCGTCCGTCTGTCAGAGGTGGGGATTGATAAGTCACCATATATATATACTGTATATACTCACTATATAATGCTGAATGCGTCCGTCTGTCAGAGGTGGGGATTGATAAGTCACCATATATATATACTGTATATACTCACTATATAATGCTGGATGCGTCCGTCTGTCAGAGGTGGGGATTGATAAGTCACCATATATATATACTGTATATACTCACTATATAATGCTGGATGCGTCCGTCTGTCAGAAGTGGGGATTGATAAGTCACCATATATATATATATACTGTATATACTCACTATATAATGCTGAATGCGTCCGTCTGTCAGAGGTGGGGATTGATAAGTCACCATATATATATACTGTATATACTCACTATATAATGCTGAATGCGTCCGTCTGTCAGAAGTGGGGATTGATAAGTCACTATATATATATATACTGTATATACTCACTATATAATGCTGAATGCGTCCGTCTGTCAGAAGTGGGGATTGATAAGTCACCATATATATATATATATATATATATACTGTATATACTCACTATATAATGCTGAATGCGTCCGTCTGTCAGAGGTGGGGATTGATAAGTCACCATATATATATACTGTATATACTCACTATATAATGCTGAATGCGTCCGTCTGTCAGAGGTGGGGATTGATAAGTCACCATATATATATACTGTATATACTCACTATATAATGCTGAATGCGTCCGTCTGTCAGAGGTGGGGATTGATAAGTCACTATATATATATATACTGTATATACTCACTATATAATGCTGAATGCGTCCGTCTGTCAGAAGTGGGGATTGATAAGTCACTATATATATATTATACTGTATATACTCACTATATAATGCTGAATGCGTCCGTCTGTCAGAGGTGGGGATTGATAAGTCACCATATATATATATATACTGTATATACTCACTATATAATGCTGGATGCGTCCGTCTGTCAGAGGTGTGGATTGATAAGTCACCATATATATATACTGTATATACTCACTATATAATGCTGAATGCGTCCGTCTGTCAGAAGTGGGGATTGATAAGTCACCATATATATATACTGTATATACTCACTATATAATGCTGAATGCGTCCGTCTGTCAGAGGTGGGGATTGATAAGTCACCATATATATATACTGTATATACTCACTATATAATGCTGAATGCGTCCGTCTGTCAGAAGTGGGGATTGATAAGTCACCATATATATATACTGTATATACTCACTATATAATGCTGAATGCGTCCGTCTGTCAGAGGTGGGGATTGATAAGTCACTATATATATATACTGTATATACTCACTATATAATGCTGAATGCGTCCGTCTGTCAGAGGTGGGGATTGATAAGTCACCATATATATATATATACTGTATATACTCACTATATAATGCTGGATGCGTCCGTCTGTCAGAGGTGTGGATTGATAAGTCACCATATATATATACTGTATATACTCACTATATAATGCTGAATGCGTCCGTCTGTCAGAAGTGGGGATTGATAAGTCACCATATATATATACTGTATATACTCACTATATAATGCTGAATGCGTCCGTCTGTCAGAGGTGGGGATTGATAAGTCACCATATATATATATACTGTATATACTCACTATATAATGCTGGATGCGTCCGTCTGTCAGAAGTGGGGATTGTGTCTATTTCCCTAATACTGGTCGCCCGTGCAGCAGTGACTGGGGCCTCATCTATGAGGATTTCCTCCCAGTCACATCCATCTGTTGCCTATAGCAACCAGACTGCAGCATTCACTATTGAGGCTGCTGAGGTAAAGTGAAAGCTGATCTCTGATTGGTCGCTATGAACAACTAGATCCTGATCAAGCATAACCAGTGATATAATGGTGATCTCGTCCTTCTGTCCAGTGACGGGATGGCGGCGAGTGCACAGTGCTGTGTTCACATCAATATAGCCCTGCACGCGCCGGCCGTCACCTCTGCCCGTCCACACCACACCCGTCATGGTCAGCAGTGTGCGGACATCACATGACCTGAAGATGGCTGCGCCTGTACGGAGGCTGCTGACCGGCGCATTGTGGTGCGGACAGGGGCTATGCTGGCCGGGGGTGCAGGACGCAGGGGTTCAGCTTCTGCATTGTGGAGCGCGGGGTCTCCATGGAGGCTGCTCGGGGCTACAGTGCCTTGCGAAAGTATTCAGCCCCTTGAATTTTTCACATTTTCCCACATTTCAGGCGTCAAACATAAAGATAAAATGTGAATGTTCTGGTGAAGAATCAACAACAAGTGACACAATTGTGAAGAGGAAGGAAATTTATTGCTTATTTTACACTTTTATAAAACATAATAAAGTGAAAATGGGGGCGTGCAATATTATTCATCCCCTGTAAGTGAATCCTTTGTAGCGCCCCCTTTTGCTGCGATTACAGCTGCAGTCTCTTGGGGTAGGTGTCTATCAGTTTTGCACATGGAGAGGTGAAATTCTCGCCCATTCTTCCTTTGTAAACAGCTGGAGCTGAGTGAGGTTGGATGGAGGCGTTTGTGAACAGCAGTTTTCAGCTCTTTCCACAGGTTCTCGATTGGGTTCAGGTCTGGACTGTGACTTGACCATTCTAACACCTGGATACGTTTATTTGTGAACCATTCCATTGTAGATTTTGCTTTATGTTTGGGATCATTGTCTTGTTGGAAGACAAGTCTCCGTCCCAGTCTCAGGTCTTTTGCAGACTCCAACAGGTTTTCTTCAAGAATGGTCCTGCATTTGGCTCCATCCATCTTCCCATCAATTTTAATCATCTTCCCTATCCCTGCTGAAGAAAAGCAGGCCCAACCCATGATGCTGCCACCACCATGTTTGACAGTGGGGATGGTGTGTTCAGGGTGATGAGCTGTGTTGCTGTTACATATTGTTTGGCATTGTGCCCAGATAGTTTGATTTTGGTTTCCTCTGAGCAGAGCCCCTTCTTCCACATGTTTGGTGTCTCCAGGTGGCTTGTGGCACACTTTAGACAACACTTTTTATGGATATCTTTGAGAAATGGCTTTCGTCTTGCCACTCTTCCATAAAGGCCAGATTTGTGCAGTGTACGACTGATTGTTGTGCTATGGACAGACTCTCCCACCTCAGCTGTAGATCTCTGCAGATCATCCAGAGGGATCATGGGCCTCTTGGCTGCATCTGATCAGTCTTCTCCTTGTGTGAGATGACAGTTTGGATGGACGGCCGGGTCTTGGTAGATTTGCAGTGGTATGATGCTCCTTCCATTTCTATATGATCGCTTGCACAGGGCTTCTTGGGGTGTTTAAAGTTGTGGAAATCTTTTTGTAACCAAATCCGGCATTAACCTTCTCCACAACAGTATCCTGGACCTGCCTGTTGTGTTCCTTGGTCTTCATGATGCTCTCTGCACTTTACACAGAACCCTGAGACTATCACAGAGCAGGGGCATTATACGGAGACTTGATTACACACAGGGGATTATATTTATCATCAGTCATTTAGGACAACATTGCATCATTCACAGATCCTCAATCACCTTCTGGAGGGAGTTTCCTGCACTGACAGTAAAGGGGATGAATAATATTGCACGCCACAATTTTCAGTTTATTTTTTTTTACAAAAGTTTAAAATAAGCAATAAATTTCGTTCATCTTCACAATTGTGTCCACTTGTTGTTGATTCTTCACCAGAACATTCACATTTTATCTTTATGTTTGAAGCCTGAAATGTGGGAAAAGGTTGAAAAATTCAAGGGGGCCGCATACTTTCACAAGGCTCTGTATGTGGACTCTCAGAGCAGGAGCCCGGCAGCAGGAGGTGAAGTAGCTGCTGAGGCAGGTATAGCAGTGCGAGGACCGGCCGAGATCACTGACATCACTGCACCGACCACAAGGGTGCACGCTGCTGCTCTCTGTTATCTGCCAATATGCACACACATACAGTTAGGTCCAGAAATCTTTGGACAGTGACACAATTTTGGCGAGTTGGGCTCTGCATGCCACCACATTGGATTTGAAATGAAACCTCTACAACAGAATTCAAGTGCAGATTGTAACGTTTAATTTGAAGGTTTGAACAAAAATATCTGATAGAAATTGTAGGAATTGTCACATTTCTTTACAAACACTCCACATTTTAGGAGGTCAAAAGTAATTGGACAAATAAACCAAACCCAAACAAAATATTTTTATTTTCAATATTTTGTTGCGAATCCTTTGGAGGCAATCACTGCCTTAAGTCTGGAACCCATGGACATCACCAAACGCTGGGTTTCCTCCTTCTTAATGCTTTGTGTCCAGCTCCCCGGCTCCCCTGCCACGCTCCCCGGCTTCCCTGGCTCGCTCCCCGGCTCCTCTGTCCGGCGTCCCCCGCTCCACAGCCTCCAGGTCTCTTCACCTAGGATCCCCAGGCGTCCCGGTCCCCGCTCCCAGCGTCCGCTGTCAGCTTCGCTCCAGCCCGGCTCCCCTGCCTCCTGTTCGCCGCTCCCTGCCCTGGCTTCTGGCACCCGGGCCTCGCGCATGCGCATTAGGGCGCGCGCGCGGTCATTGACCCTTTCCAGCGTCCACAGACAGGATATTGAACACACAGGTACAGGGTATAAAGGGGTTTAATGTCCAAGTGGGCGGGGCCTGTTCTTCGTGTTTCCTAAGCTAGGAGTCAGGTCTCCTTGTCTCTGTGATATACTCACCTCTCTCTCTTCTAGAGCCGCTCCTGCCTCGCCATCCGGTCCTGCCGATTCCCGAACCCCGCACGCTGACGATCTGCCATCCCGTCAGTCCGTACCATCTTTGATCCCTGTGGTGACCCGTCCTCTCGCTCCATCAGTTCCGGACTCTGCCTGACAACATCTTGGCCTCCGAACCTGAGCTCCGTCACCCGGACTACCATCTGTGACTCCGTGGTCCCAGGGACTTCTACATTCCACTATTTTGCACGGACTATCCTGCTACCTGTAGTGCTCCGGCTACCGGACCCCTTGCCTTCAGTGAGGAGTTCGGCCCAGTGGATCCACCTCCTGGGTCTGCCCGTCCACCTGGCCCTAACAGTAAGAACAGGCCATGGATCCCGCCGAAGCACTAGCGGCCTTGCAGGAGGAACTCACATGCCAGCGTGAGACCCAGACCCGCATGCTGAACTTTATGTCTTCTGTGGACGCCCGCCTGAACACGCTACAAGCGTCGGTTACATCTTCGGCATCTCGAGCTTCCACTGGACAATCCACGGCCCCAGCTCCCGTGGCAGCCTCCTCGGATGCTTCCAGGCTTCGTCTGGCCCCACCACCCCGGTACGCCGGAGATCCCAAGACCTGCAGGGGATTCATAAACCAATGCTCCCTCCATTTCAAGCAGCTGCCGCATTTGTTTGCTTCCGACCAAGCCAAGGTCGCGTTCATGATGTCCCATCTAGAGGGTGAGGCACTGGCGTGGATGAACCCCTTGTGGGAGAAGGAGGACCCTGTGACCACTAACATCCAGGAGTTCCTGCAGGCATTTCGTGGCACCTTTGATGAGCCCGGACGCGCCTCCGCGTCTGCCTCATCTCTCCTCCGGTTACGTCAGGGGACTCTGACGGTGGGTCAATATGCCATCCGTTTTCGCACCTTGGCTTCGGAACTCGGGTAGAACAATGAGGCTCTAACCGCCGCCTTCTGGGAAGGTCTCTCGGGTCGAATTAAAGATGACCTGGCTGGTCGTGACGTGCCGTCCACCCTGGATGCCCTGATTGCCCTAGCAACTCGAGTGGACATTCGCTTTCAGGAACGATCCAAAGAGGTGTCCCGTGAGAGACGTCCGATACGGCATTCCTCTCCTCCGCAGAAGCCCGCCGTACTTCAGTCAACGGCATCTGGTGTCTCCGTCCACGAGCCCATGCATATCGACCGTTTGCGGCAGTCTGAACAACGCCGAGCAGAACGACTCGCCAAGGGCCTCTGCTTCTACTGCGGAGAGGGCACACACCTTCTACGCTCCTGTCCAGAGAGGCCAGGAAACTCCAAAGCCTAGGGTTGGTAGGAGAGGCCACCCTAGGTGCTGGGACTCTCTCAGACCCGGTTACGTGGACTGTTCAAGTGACAACGGGAGAGACGCGGTTCACGGCCGAGGCGTACCTCGATTCCGGGGCAGCAGGCAATTTCATCCAGCAGGCCACGGTGGACAAGTACCAGGTGCCTGTTACTCCACTCGACAAACCCCTCGTGATTGCCTCTGTGGATGGGAGACCCCTCTCTGACACCATCTCGTGGATCACCAAGCCGGTGGAACTGCGTATCGGCGCCCTGCACACCGAGAACATCGCTCTCTACGTCCTCCCACACATGTCCCATCAAATCCTGCTGGGACTCCCCTGGTTACGGACACACGAACCGTCAGTCAGCTGGGGCACTGGTGAAATCACCCGATGGGGCTCCTCTTGCCACGAGAACTGTCTGAAGACCATACAACCCATCCGACGACCTCCGGTTCCAGAGTCCCTACCAGGACTGCCCTCGGCCTATTGGTCCTTCGCGGACGTCTTTGACAAAAAGGAATCAGAGGTACTTCCGCCACATCGTCCTTACGATTGTGCCATCGACCTGCTCCCGGGAACTACACCACCTCGAGGTCGGATATATCCGCTGTCTCCTGCCGAAACAAGGGCCATGTCTACCTACATCACAGAGAACCTGGCAAGGGGATTCATTCGGAGATCCTCCTCTCCTGCTGGAGCAGGCTTCTTCTTCGTTAAGAAGAAAGAAGGCGACCTACGCCCATGCATAGACTCTTGGGGATTGAACCAAATCACCGTGAAAAATAAGTACCCCCTGCCGCTCATCCCCGAATTGTTTGATCGGCTTAGAGGAGCTCGTGTGTTCACCAAGTTGGATCTTCGGGGTGCCTACAACCTGGTCCGCATCCGCTCAGGGGACGAATGGAAGACCGCGTTCAATATTCGCGATGGGCACTATGAATACTGTGTGATGCCCTTCGGCCTGTGTAACGCACCAGCAGTCTTTCAGGAATTGGTGAACGACGTGTTCCGAGACCTTCTCTACGTCTGTGTGGTGGTGTATCTTGATGACATCCTGGTCTTTTCTCCGGACCTCCAGACCCACAGGGAGAATGTGCAGCTGGTACTACAAAGACTGAGGGAGAATCGTCTGTACGCCAAGTACGAGAAGTGTGTCTTCGAGCAGTCTTCTCTTCCCTTCCTGGGTTACGTAATCTCCGATACCGGCCTGCAGATGGATCCGGAGAAGGTCTCTTCCATTCTCAACTGGCCCCCTCCTTCTGGACTGAAGGCAATCCAACGCTTTCTGGGATTCGCAAACTATTACCGTCAGTTCATCCCTCACTTCTCTGCTCTGACTGCACCTCTCTCCGCCTTGACCAAGAAGGGGGCTAATCCAAAGGACTGGTCACCTGCGGCCGACGCCGCGTTTGGCTCCCTGAAGCGGGCATTTGCTTCCTCCCCTGTGCTCCACCGTCCGGAGTTAAACCGACAGTTCACCTTGGAGGTGGATGCCTCCTCCTCGGGAGCCGGAGCAGTGCTCATGCAGAAGTCCTCCTCCGGGAAGATGGTTACTTGCGGTTTCTTCTCCAAGAGCTTCTCTGCGCCTGAACGCAACTACACCATCGGTGACCGAGAGCTATTGGCAGTCAAACTGGCTCTGGAGGAATGGCGCTACCTTCTGGAGGGAGCAGTGTACCCCGTGATCATTTACACGGACCACAAGAACCTGGAATACCTGCGATCTGCTCAGCGACTGAACCCACGGCAAGCCAGGTGGTCCTTGTTCTTTGCCAGGTTCGATTTCCAGCTCCATTTCCGACCCGCGGACAAGAATGTACGCGCAGATGCCTTGTCCAGGTCATTCATGCCCATGGAGCAGGAGGAGGAGACATCCCAGCCCATCATCTGCCCTAGTAAAATCATTCCGGTGGCTCCTGTCACCCTGGCCCAGATACCGCCCGGGAAGACCTATGTCTCTGAAACCGACAGACAAAAAGTGTTGCACTGGGGCCATGCCTCGAAAACAGCCGGCCATGCTGGTCAGAAGAGAACATGGAGTACAATTGTACGTCACTACTGGTGGCCATCCCTTCGCACAGACGTCGCTTCTTTTGTCTCAGCCTGCTCCTCTTGTGCCAGGAATAATACGCCCAAACATCTGCCATATGGCCGTCTTCTGCCTCTGCCTATACCCTCTGTTCCATGGCAACACATTGCAATGGACTTTATTACGGACTTGCCCCTGTCCTCCGGACATACAGTCATATGGGTCGTGGTGGATCGGTTCTCCAAAATGGCTCATTTCGTCCCTATGGCAGGACTGCCCTCAGCCCAGGAACTCGCTGACGCCTACATACAGCACATCTTCCGGTTGCACGGCTTTCCATCACACATTGTGTCCGACAGAGGAACTCAGTTTACCTCCCGCTTCTGGAGGGCCCTCTGCAAACATCTGGGAGTGACTCTGGACTTTTCTTCAGCCTACCATCCTCAGTCGAATGGCCAAGTGGAACGAGTCAATCAGATCTTGACCTCCTTCTTACGTCACTACGTCAACGCCCATCACGACGACTGGTCCACACTTCTTCCTTGGGCTGAATTCTCCCATAACCACCACGTCAGTGAGTCCTCCTCCAGCTCCCCCTTCCATGTCGTTTACGGACTTCAGCCTTCCGTCCCATTACCTGTATCCTCTTCCTCGGATGTCCCTGCTGCTGATGCTGTAGCCCGTGACTTTGCAACAATTTGGGACTCTGTCAAGACGTCCCTTGGACATGCTTCCCTTCGGATGAAGAGACACGCAGACAAGAGGCGTCTGGATCCCCCGTGTTTCTCTCCAGGAGATCTGGTCTGGCTTGCCTCCAAGTATGTCCGATTGAAGCTACCATCTTACAAGCTGGGTCCTCGATACATCGGGCCGTTTAAAGTCCTCAGCAAAATAAATGAGGTCTCCTACAAGCTGCAGCTCCCGGCCACGATGAGGATACCCAACTCCTTCCACGTCTCCCTGCTCAAGCCGGTTGTCCTTGGTCCCTTCTCCGCTGCTGCCAGTTCGGCTCCTCCTCCTATTGCCGATGACGACATCTATGCGGTAAGGGATATCGTGGCCATGAAAACCGTACGGGGCCGGCAGTTCTTCTTGGTGGACTGGGCAGGGTATGGTCCTGAGGATAGGTCCTGGGAACCCCGGGAGAATGTGGGTATTCCTCTGATACGTGCCTTCCTGTCCCGGTTGCGGGGAGGGGGGCGTGGGGGGGGGTACTGTCACACTCCCCGGGTCCCCTGTCCAGCTCCCCGGCTCCCCTGCCACGCTCCCCGGCTTCCCTGGCTCACTCCCCGGCTCCTTTGTCCGGCGTCCCCCGCTCCACAGCCTCCAGGCCTCCTCACCTAGGATCCCCAGGCGTCCCGGTCCCCGCTCCCAGCGTCCGCTGTCAGCTTCGCTCCAGCCCGGCTCCCCTGCCTCCTGTTCGCCGCTCCCTGCCCTGGCTTCTGGCACCCGGGACTCGCGCATGCGCATTAGGGCGCGCGCGCGGTCATTGACCCTTTCTTAAAGGGCCAGCGTCCACAGACAGGATATTGAACACACAGGTACAGGGTATAAAGGGGTTTAATGTCCAAGTGGGCGGGGCCTGTTCTTCGTGTTTCCTAAGCTAGGAGTCAGGTCTCCTTGTCTCTGTGATATACTCACCTCTCTCTCTTCTAGAGCCGCTCCTGCCTCGCCATCCGGTCCTGCCGATTCCCGAACCCCGAACCCCGCACGCTGACGATCTGCCATCCCGTCAGTCCGTACCATCTTTGATCCCTGTGGTGACCCGTCCTCTCGCTCCATCAGTTCCGGACTCTGCCTGACAACATCTTGGCCTCCGAACCTGAGCTCCGTCACCCGGACTACCATCTGTGACTCCGTGGTCCCAGGGACTTCTACATTCCACTATTTTGCACGGACTATCCTGCTACCCGTAGTGCTCCAGCTACCGGACCCCTTGCCTTCAGTGAGGAGTTCGGCCCAGTGGATCCACCTCCTGGGTCTGCCCGTCCACCTGGCCCTAACACTTTGCCAGGCCTTTACAGCCGCAGCCTTCAGGTCTTCCTTGTTTGTGGGTCTTTCCGTCTTAAGTCTGGATTTGAGCAAGTGAAATGCATGCTCAATTGGGTTAAGATCTGGTGATTGACTTGGCCATTGCAGAATGTTCCACTTTTTTGCACTCATGAACTCCTGGGTAGCTTTGGCTGTATGCTTGGGGTCATTGTCCATCTGTACTATGAAGCGCTGTCCGATCAACTTTGCGGCATTTGGCTGAATCTGGGCTGAAAGTATATCCCGGTACACTTCAGAATTCATCCGGCTACTCTTGTCTGCTGTTATGTCATCAATAAACACAAGTGACCCAGTGCCATTGAAAGCCATGCATGCCCATGCCATCACGTTGCCTCCACCATGTTTTACAGAGGGTGTGGTGTGCCTTGGATCATGTGTCGTTCCCTTTCTTCTCCACACTTTTTTCTTCCCATCATTCTGGTACAGGTTGATCTTTGTCTCATCTGTCCATAGAATACTTTTCCAGAACTGAGCTGGCTTCATGAGGTGTTTTTCAGCAAATGTAACTCTGGCCTGTCTGTTTTTGGAATTGATGAATGGTTTGCATCTAGATGTGAACCCTTTGTATTTACTTTCATGGAGTCTTCTCTTTACTGTTGACTAAGGCTATGTGCGCACGTTGCGTACTTCACTGCAGAGATTTCTGCAGCGATCTGAAGAGCACATGTGCTCTTTAAATCGCTGCAGAAATGTCCGTAGTGAAAAAAAAAAAAAAGCTGATTCCATGCGCTCTGCCTGCAGCTCCTGCCATAGACAGAGCAGGAGCTGCCGGCAAAGCGCAGGAAAGAAGTGACATGTCACTTCTTTTTGCGCAGCGCATGTATTTACGCAACGTGCGCACATAGCCTTAGAGACAGATACACCTACTTCACTGAGAGTGTTCTGGACTTCAGTTGATGTTGTGAACGGGTTCTTCTTCACCAAAGAAAGTATGCGGCGATCATCCACCACTGTTGTCATCCGTGGACGCCCAGGCCTTTTTGAGTTCCCAAGCTCACCAGTCAATTCCTTTTTTCTCAGAATGTACCCGACTGTTGATTTTGCTACTCCAAGCATGTCTGCTATCTCTCTGATGGATTTTTTCTTTTTTTTCAGCCTCAGGATGTTCTGCTTCACCTCAGTTGAGAGTTCCTTAGACCGCATGTTGTCTGGTCACAGCAACAGCTTCCAAATGCAAAACCACACACCTGTAATCAACCCCAGACCTTTTAACTACTCCATTGATTACAGGTTAACGAGGGAGACACCTTCAGAGTTAATTGCAGCCCTTAGAGTCCCTTGTCCAATTACTTTTGGTCCCTTGAAAAAGAGGAGGCTATGCATTACAGAGCTATGATTCCTAAACCCTTTCTCCGATTTGGATGTGAAAACTCTCATATTGCAGCTGGGAGTGTGCACTTTCAGCCCATATTATATATAGAATTGTATTTCTGAACATGTTTTTGTAAACAGCTAAAATAACAAAACTTGTGTCACTGTCCAAATATTTCTGGCCCTGACTGTATGGCCAATTCACTGTTGTCGTCTGTGCTAACCACCCCTCGTGCCCCCCATTATATATCACATGTACATCATCCGTGGATGTGGCACGCGCTGTCACATAAGTTTGTGGGGAAAATTTCAGTTTTGTCTACAGCGTTAATGTCCCGTGAGCAGAATGCAATGAAGTCTCATGTACACAGAAAATCACAAAAGTGAGTACACCCCTCACATTTGTGTAAAGAATTTATTATTATACCTTCTCTTGGGACAACACTGCAGATCTGATCCTGTGATACAATGTGCAGTGTCAGTGTGCAGCTTGTATACAATGTACAGTGTCACTGTGCAGCTTGTATATAATGTGCAGCTTGTATACAATGTACAGAGTCAGTGTGCAGCTTGTATACAATGTGCAGTGTCAGTGTGCAGCTTGTATACATGTACAGTGTCAGTGTGCAGCTTGTATACAATGTGCAGTGTCAGTGTGCAGCTTGTATACACTGTACAGTGTCAGTGTGCAGCTTGTATACAATGTACAGTGTCCGTGTGCAGCTTGTATACAATGTGCAGTGTCAGTGTGCAGCTTATATACACTGTGCAGTGACAGTGTGCAGCTTGTATACACTGTACAGTGTCAGTGTGCAGCTTGTATACAATGTACAGTGTCAGTGTGCAGCTTGTATACACTGTACAGTGTCAGTGTGCAGCTTGTATACAATGTACAGTGTCAGTGTGCAGCTTGTATACAATGTACAGTGTCAGTGTGCAGCTTGTATAACAGGGTAAATAACTCATCACAGCCATTAATGTCTAAACTGCTGGCAACAAAAGAGAGTACACCCCAACTGAGATTGGCCAAATTGTGGTCACATGCGGTGGAGAGAAGAGATTCCAGGTGAAATGATTGTGTGTGGAGGTGAGACGTCTCCATGCTTGGATTAACCCTGAAGTGCCCGTGTTCGGACTGTGTATACCGTTTATTTCCTTGTGTGCGGCTCGTGTTATACACAGCCATATACACAAGTATCTGCAAAGTGTCACACAGTATCAGATACTGAACCTGTACTGCCCCCTGCTGGATCCCTGCAGTACAGCACATATAGTACAGTACATATAGTACAGCACATATAGTACAGCACATATAGTACCGCACATATAGTACAGCACATATATACACATGTACAGTATAATATAGCACATATAGTACAGCACATATATACACATGTACAGTATAATATAGCACATACAGTACAGCACATACAGTACAGCACATACAGTATAATATAGCACATACAGTACAGCACATATATACACATGTACAGTATAATACAGCACATACAGTACAGCACATAT
The DNA here is from genome assembly GCF_048569485.1 of Anomaloglossus baeobatrachus. Classification (NCBI taxonomy): domain Eukaryota; kingdom Metazoa; phylum Chordata; class Amphibia; order Anura; family Aromobatidae; genus Anomaloglossus; species Anomaloglossus baeobatrachus. Next base: position 8,265,886 of record NC_134361.1, read on the forward strand.
AGTACAGCACATATATACACATGTACAGTATAATATAGCACATATAGTACAGCGCATATATACACATGTACAGTATAATATAGCACATATAGTACAGCGCATATATACACATGTACAGTATAATATAGCACATATAGTACAGCACATATATACACATGTACAGTATAATATAGCACATATAGTACAGCGCATATATACACATGTACAGTATAATATAGCACATATAGTACAGCACATATATACACATGTACAGTATAATATAGCACATACAGTACAGCACATACAGTACAGCACATACAGTACAGCACATACAGTATAATATAGCACATACAGTACAGCACATACAGTACAGCACATACAGTATAATATAGCACATACAGTACAGCACATATATACACATGTACAGTATAATATAGCACATATAGTACAGCACATATATACACATGTACAGTATAATATAGCACATACAGTACAGCACATACAGTACAGCACATATATACACATGTACAGTATAATACAGCACATATAGTACAGCACATATATACACATGTACAGTATAATATAGCACATACAGTACAGCACATATATACACATGTACAGAATAATACAGCACATATAGTACAGCACATATATACACATGTACAGTATAATATAGCACATACAGTACAGCACATATATACACATGTACAGTATAATATAGCACATACAGTACAGCACATACAGTATAATATAGCACATACAGTACAGCACATATATACACATGTACAGTATAATATAGCACATACAGTACAGCACATATATACACATGTACAGTATAATATAGCACATACAGTACAGCACATATATACACATGTACAGTATAATATAGCACATACAGTACAGCACATACAGTATAATATAGCACATACAGTACAGCACATATATACACATGTACAGTATAATATAGCACATATAGAACAGCACATATATACACATGTACAGTATAATATAGCACATACAGTACAGCACATATATACACATGTACAGTATAATATAGCACATATAGTACAGCACATATATACACATGTACAGTATAATATAGCACATATAGTACAGCACATATATACACATGTACAGTATAATACAGCACATACAGTACAGCACATATAGTACAGCACATATATACACATGTACAGTATAATACAGCACATATAGTACAGCACATATAGTACAGCACATATATACACATGTACAGTATAATATAGCACATATAGTACAGCACATATATACACATGTACAGTATAATATAGCACATATAGTACAGCACATATATACACATGTACAGTATAATATAGCACATACAGTACAGCACATATAGTACAGCACATATATACACATGTACAGTATAATACAGCACATACAGTACAGCACATATAGTACAGCACATATATACACATGTACAGTATAATACAGCACATACAGTAGAGCACATATAGTACAGCACATATATACACATGTACAGTATAATATAGCACATATAGTACAGCACATATATACACATGTACAGTATAATACAGCACATATAGTACAGCACATATATACACATGTACAGTATAATACAGCACATATAGTACAGCACATATAGTACAGCACATATATACACATGTTCAGTTTAATATAGCACATATAGTACAGCACATATATACACATGTACAGTATAATACAGCACATATAGTACAGCACATATAGTACAGCACATATATACACATGTTCAGTTTAATATAGCACATATAGTACAGCACATATATACACATGTACAGTATAATACAGCACATCTAGTACAGCACATGTATACACATGTACAGTATAATATAGCACATATAGTACAGCACATATAGTACCGCACATATATACACATGTACAGTATAATACAGCACATATAGTACAGCACATATATACACATGTACAGTATAATACAGCACATATAGTACAGCACATATATACACATGTACAGTATAATATAGCACATATAGTACAGCACATACAGTACAGCACATATAGTACAGCACATATATACACATGTACAGTATAATATAGCACATATAGTACAGCACATATAGTACAGCACATATATACACATGTACAGTATAATATAGCACATATAGTACAGCACATATATACACATGTACAGTATAATATAGCACATATAGTACAGCACATATATACACATGTACAGTATAATACAGCACATACAGTACAGCACATATAGTACAGCACATATATACACATGTACAGTATAATACAGCACATACAGTACAGCACATATAGTACAGCACATATATACACATGTACAGTATAATATAGCACATATAGTACAGCACATATATACACATGTACAGTATAATACAGCACATATAGTACAGCACATATAGTACAGCACATATATACACATGTACAGTATAATACAGCACATATAGTACAGCACATATAGTACAGCACATATATACACATGTTCAGTTTAATATAGCACATATAGTACAGCACATATATACACATGTACAGTATAATACAGCACATCTAGTACAGCACATATAGTACAGCACATATATACACATGTTCAGTTTAATATAGCACATATAGTACAGCACATATATACACATGTACAGTATAATACAGCACATCTAGTACAGCACATCTAGTACAGCACATGTATACACATGTACAGTATAATACAGCACATCTAGTACAGCACATCTAGTACAGCACATGTATACACATGTACAGTATAATATAGCACATATAGTACAGCACATATATACACATGTAAAGTATAATATAGCACATACAGTACAGCACATATATACACATGTACAGTATAATATAGCACATATAGTACAGCACATATATACACATGTACAGTATAATATAGCACATATAGTACAGCACATATAGTACCGCACATATATACACATGTACAGTATAATACAGCACATATAGTACAGCACATATATACACATGTACAGTATAATACAGCACATATAGTACAGCACATATATACACATGTACAGTATAATATAGCACATATAGTACAGCACATATATACACATGTACAGTATAATATAGCACATATAGTACAGCACATATATACACATGTACAGTATAATATAGCACATATAGTACAGCACATATATACACATGTACAGTATAATACAGCACATATAGTACAGCACATATATACACATGTACAGTATAATATAGCACATATAGTACAGCACATATATACACATGTACAGTATAGAAGGATTTTAGAGCAGATTTTATTCCAAATATTCATATTCCAATGCTTCCACTATCCTTTGAATCCGTTTCCTATTGATGTGAATGGGAGCACGCAGCATTCTGCAGACGCTGATCATTTTTTATGTTTCTTTTTCTTCAGAATGGAAAACAAAGCAAAGTGTCAAATCTTCAGATGTTTCTGACTAAAAAAAATAAAGCTGAAAAGCTCCTGTGAGTTTTCTGACAGTAATACCTGTGTGAGGACGTGTGCACACAGCGGCTTGTTCAGGAACATCCCCTCGGTAGTCCACCCTGAAAACAGCAAAAGTCCCGCAATGTAACAACCACATTGTGCGCAGGTTCCATATTAGAGGATATAATAAGTGGTCTCCACATTCTATGAGCGGGGGTAACTGCGGGGTACGACGTTACTGCTGGGCACGGGTAACTGCCAGGCGCAGGGGTAATTGCTGGGCGCAGGGGTAACTGCCAGGTGCAGGGGTAACTGCCGAGCATAGGGGTAATTGCTGGGTGCAGGAGTAACTGCCAGGCGCAGGGGTAACTGCCGAGCACAGGGGTAATTGCTGGGTGCAGGAGTAACTGCCAGGCGCAGGGGTAACTGCCGAGCACAGGGGTAATTGCTGGGTGCAGGAGTAACTGCCAGGCGCAGGGGTAACTGCCGAGCACAGGGGTAATTGCTGGGTGCAGGAGTAACTGCCAGGCGCAGGGGTAACTGCCGAGCATAGGGGTAATTGCTGGGTGCAGGAGTAACTGCCAGGCGCAGGGGTAACTGCCGAGCATAGGGGTAATTGCTGGGTGCAGGAGTAACTGCCAGGCGCAGGGGTAACTGCCGAGCACAGGGGTAATTGCTGGGTGCTGGGGTAACTGCCAGGCGCAGGGGTAACTTCTGGGCACAAGGGTAATTGCTGGGTGCAGGGGTAATTGCTGGGCACAGGGGTAATTGCTGGGCGCAGGGGTAACTGCCAGGCGCAGGGGTAACTGCCGAGCACAGGGGTAATTGCTGGGTGCAGCGGTAACTGCCAGGCGCAGGGGTAACTTCTGGGCACAAGGTAATTGCTGGGTGCAGGGGTAATTGCTGGGCACAGGGGTAATTGCTGGGTGCAGGGGTATCAGCCAGGCGCAGGGGTAACTGCTGGGCACAGGGGTAACTTCCGAGCTATGGGCTAATTGCTGGGTGCAGGGGTAATTGCTGGGCGCAGGGGTAATTGCTGGGCGCAGAGGTAACTTCCGAGCTCAGGGGTAATTGCTGGGTGCAGGGGTAACTGCCGGGCACAGGGGTAACTTCCGAGCTCAGGGGTAATTGCTGGGCGCAGGGGTAATTGCTGGGTGCAGGGGTAACTGCCAGGCGCAGGGGTAACTTCTGGGCACAGGGGTAATTGCTGGGTGCAGGGGTAATTGCTGGGCACAGGGGTAATTGCTGGGTGCAGAGGATGCAGGTGTCTCCGGCCCTTTGGCTTAGAGGAGACCAATACTATTAAACATCTGTGATATTTGGGCCCTGGTGCTCTTTGCATTGGGGCCATAAGCCTCACGTTCCATCCCTGCTTGTGCGGTTTCTGCTCTCCTGCACCTCATCACGCACCCGTCATTTCTGGCGGCTCCAGAATAATCCGTTATATCTACATATGAAACATTATTTTCTATTGTAAAATGACAAAAATAAGATCCCCCCCCACTCTATGTCACTGTAATACTTCAAACTGCAGCCTGTAAGAAGGCGACCGCTTATGTGATGAATGGACGGTATGTACCACACAAGAGCTGTGAGCCTCAGGAATGCTGGCACTTGTAGTGCCACATTTTTATTGTTTCAGTATTCACCTGGTGAGGCTTGCAGGTGGCTGGAGAGATGGGTGGGTCTGGCCACCTGTACCCTGCCCATGGGGGTTTGACGTGTGGCTGACAGGTCACATATCAGGGAGATATAGTGTTTGGCACATGGGGATAGTGTGCTGGAGAGTGCTGGGGCCGCAGGAAGGATCTCGGGCAGGGAGTGTGCTGAGCATGGTGAGAGTGTGCTGCACATGGTGAGAGTGTGCTGCACATGGTGAGAGTGTGCTGAGCATGGTGAGAGTGTGCTGCACATGGTGAGAGTGTGCTGCACATGGTGAGAGTGTGCTGCACATGGTGAGAGTGTGCTGCACATGGTGAGAGTGTACTGAGCATGGTGAGAGTGTGCTGAGCACGGTGAGAGTGTGCTGAGCATGGTGAGAGTGTGCTGGAGAGTGCTGGGGCCGCAGGAAGGATCTCGGGCAGGGAGTGTGCTGCGCATGGTGAGAGTGTGCTGCGCATGGTGAGAGTGTGCTGCGCATGGTGAGAGTGTGCTGAGCATGGTGAGAGTGTGCTGGAGAGTGCTGGGGCCGCAGGAAGGATCTCGGGCAGGGAGTGTGCTGCGCATGGTGAGAGTGTGCTGCGCATGGTGAGAGTGTGCTGAGCATGGTGAGAGTGTGCTGAGCATGGTGAGAGTGTGCTGGAGAGTGTTGGGGCTGCAGGCAGGGTCTCGGGCAGGGAGTGTGCTGCGCATGGTGAGAGTGTGCTGAGCATGGTGAGAGTGTGCTGAGCATGGTGAGAGTGTGCTGGAGAGTGCTGGAGCCGCAGGAAGGATCTCGGGCAGGGAGTGTGCTGAGCATGGTGAGAGTGTGCTGCACATGGTGAGAGTGTGCTGAGCATGGTGAGAGTGTGCTGCACATGGTGAGAGTGTGCTGCGCATGGTGAGAGTGTGCTGCGCATGGTGAGAGTGTGCTGGAGGTCAGTCTGGAAGGAAGCGGCAGCCCGGGTGGAGAGTGCTGGGGCCGCAGGAAGGATCTCTGGCAGGGAGTGTGCTGCGCATGGTGAGAGTGTGCTGCGCATGGTGAGAGTGTGCGGCGCATGGTGAGAGTGTGCTGAGCATGGTGAGAGTGTGCTGAGCATGGTGAGAGTGTGCTGGAGAGTGCTGGAGCCGCAGGAAGGATCTCGGGCAAGGAGTGTGCTGCGCATGGTGAGAGTGTGCTGCGCATGGTGAGAGTGTGCTGGGCATGGTGAGAGTGTGCTGCGCATGGTGAGAGTGTGCTGTGCATGGTGAGAGTGTGCTGAGCATGGTGAGAGTGTGCTGAGCATGGTGAGAGTGTGCTGCGCATGGTGAGAGTGTGCTGCGCATGGTGAGAGTGTGCTCGGCATGGTGAGAGTGTGCTGAGTATGGTGAGAGTGTGCTGGAGAGTGCTGGAGCCGCAGGAAGGATCTCGGGCAGGGAGTGTGCTGAGCATGGTGAGAGTGTGCTGCACATGGTGAGAGTGTGCTGCGCATGGTGAGAGTGTGCTGCGCATGGTGAGAGTGTGCTGCGCATGGTGAGAGTGTGCTGGAGGTCAGTCTGGAAGGAAGCGGCAGCCCGGGTGGAGAGTGCTGGGGCCGCAGGAAGGATCTCTGGCAGGGAGTGTGCTGCGCATGGTGAGAGTGTGCTGCGCATGGTGAGAGTGTGCTGAGCATGGTGAGAGTGTGCTGAGCATGGTGAGAGTGTGCTGGAGAGTGCTGGAGCCGCAGGAAGGATCTCGGGCAGGGAGTGTGCTGAGCATGGTGAGAGTGTGCTGCACATGGTGAGAGTGTGCTGCGCATGGTGAGAGTGTGCTGCGCATGGTGAGAGTGTGCTAGGCATGGTGAGTGTGTGCTGCGCATGGTGAGAGTGTGCTGGGCATGGTGAGAGTGTGCTGAGCATGGTGAGAGTGTGCTGCGCATGGTGAGAGTGTGCTGCGCATGGTGAGAGTGTGCTGCGCATGGTGAGAGTGTGCTGGGCATGGTGAGAGTGTGCTGAGCATGGTGAGAGTGTGCTGAGCATGGTGAGAGTGTGCTGGAGAGTGCTGGAGCCGCAGGAAGGATCTCTGGCAGGGAGTGTGCTGCGCATGGTGAGAGTGTGCTGCGCATGGTGAGAGTGTGCTGAGCATGGTGAGAGTGTGCTGAGCATGGTGAGAGTGTGCTGGAGAGTGCTGGAGCCGCAGGAAGGATCTCGGGCAGGGAGTGTGCTGATAAAATTGGAAAGGGAAGATCGGACCCAGCACCAATTCCAAAAATATATAGAGTGTGCTGCGCATGGTGAGAGTGTGCTAGGCATGGTGAGAGTGTGCTGCGCATGGTGAGAGTGTGCTGGGCATGGTGAGAGTGTGCTGAGCATGGTGAGAGTGTGCTGAGCATGGTGAGAGTGTGCTGCGCATGGTGAGAGTGTGCTGCGCATGGTGAGAGTGTGCTGCGCATGGTGAGAGTGTGCTGGGCATGGTGAGAGTGTGCTGAGCATGGTGAGAGTGTGCTGAGCATGGTGAGAGTGTGCTGGAGAGTGCTGGAGCCGCAGGAAGGATCTCGGGCAGGGAGTGTGCTGAGCATGGTGAGAGTGTGCTGCACATGGTGAGAGTGTGCTGCGCATGGTGAGAGTGTGCTGCGCATGGTGAGAGTGTGCTGCGCATGGTGAGAGTGTGCTGGAGGTCAGTCTGGAAGGAAGTGGCAGCCCGGGTGGAGAGTGCTGGGGCCGCAGGAAGGATCTCTGGCAGGGAGTGTGCTGCGCATGGTGAGAGTGTGCTGCGCATGGTGAGAGTGTGCTGCGCATGGTGAGAGTGTGCTGCGCATGGTAAGAGTGTGCTGGAGGTCAGTCTGGAAGGAAGCAGCAGCCCGGGTGGAGAGTACTGGGGCCGCAGGAAGGATCTCTGGCAGGGAGTGTGCTGCGCATGGTGAGAGTGTGCTGCGCATGGTGAGAGTGTGCTGCGCACGGTGAGAGTGTGCTGCGCACGGTGAGAGTGTGCTGGAGGTCAGTCTGGAAGGAAGCTGCAGCCCGGGTGGAGAGTGCTGGGGCCGCAGGAAGGATCTCTGGCAGGGAGTGTGCTGCACATGGTGAGAGTGTGCTGCGCATGGTGAGAGTGTGCTGCGCATGGTGAGAGTGTGCTGCGCACGGTGAGAGTGTGCTGCATACGGTGAGAATGTGCTGCGCATGGTGAGAGTGTGCTGCGCACGGTGAGAGTGCTGGGGCCACAGGAAGGATCTCTGGCAGGGAGTGTGCTGCACATGGTGAGAGTGTGCTGGGCATGGTGAGAGTGTGCTGCACATGGTGAGAGTGTGCTGCGCACGATGAGAGTGTGCTGCGCACGGTGAGAGTGTGCTGCGCATGGTGAGAGTGTGCTGGAGGTCAGTCTGGAAGGAAGCTGCAGCCCGGCTGGAGAGTGCTGGGGCCGCAGGAAGGATCTCTGGCAGGGAGGGTGCTGCGCATGGTGAGAGTGTGCTGGAGGTCAGTCTGGAAGGAAGCTGCAGCCCGGGTGGAGAGTGCTGGGGCCGCAGGAAGGATCTCTGGCAGGGAGGGTGCTGCGCATGGTGAGAGTGTGCTGGAGGTCAGTCTGGATGGAAGCTGCAGCCCGGCTGGAGAGTGCTGGGGCCACAGGAAGGATCTCTGGCAGGGAGTGTGCTGCACATGGTGAGAGTGTGCTGCGCATGGTGAGAGTGTGCTGCGCACGGTGAGAGTGTGCTGCGCACGGTGAGAATGTGCTGCGCATGGTGAGAGTGTGCTGCGCACAGTGAGAGTGCTGGGGCCACAGGAAGGATCTCTGGCAGGGAGTGTGCTGCACATGGTGAGAGTGTGCTGCGCATGGTGAGAGTGTGCTGGGCATGGTGAGAGTGTGCTGCGCATGGTGAGAGTGTGCTGCGCACGGTGAGAGTGTGCTGGAGGTCAGTCTGGAAGGAAGCTGCAGCCCGGGTGGAGAGTGCTGGGGCCGCAGGAAGGATCTCTGGCAGGGAGGGTGCTGCGCATGGTGAGAGTGTGCTGCGCATGGTGAGAGTGTGCTGCGCATGGTGAGAGTGTGCTGGGCATGGTGAGAGTGTGCTGGGCATGGTGAGAGTGTGCTGGGCATGGTGAGAGTGTGCTGGGCATGGTGAGAGTGTGCTGCGCATGGTGAGAGTGTGCTGGAGGTCAGTCTGGAAGGAAGCTGCAGCCCGGCTGGAGAGTGCTGGGGCTGCGGAATAAGCCTCAGCTAGAGTTGTGCACTGCAGGAGCCGGTGTGTGGAGGTGGCCATCCTCCAGCAGACACTTTTAATGCACTGGAAGCCCAGGGTTTGTGGCTGCGTCTTTCTTTTAAGCCAGGAAATGTTGATAATTGGTTTTTATTTTTTGCAGTTTTTGCCATATGTTAATCTGCTGGATTTGGTTTAGAAGAGTGTTTCCTGCGCCGCTGCCTGCACCCGCCATGAGCGACTCCCCGCAGCCCCATAAGAGCGATATCACAGTAAGTGTAAAGACTTATAACAGCAGATCTGTCTGCACATGTGACTATGTAGATCTCTAGGACTTGATGAAGCTGATGTACTTACTGTGAAAATCAATGAATAATCCATTTTTAAAGCGATCCCACCAGGTGCTAAAATCTGTTTATTATAACACATTCTAATATCCAGGGTTATGCGGCCATTCTAATATCCAGGGTTATGCGGCCATTCTAATATCCAGGGCTATGCGGCCATTCTAATATCCAGGGTTATGCGGCCATTCTAATATCCAGGGTTATGCGGCCATTCTAATATCCAGGGTTATGCGGCCATTCTAATATCCAGGGCTATGCGGCCATTCTAATATCCAGGGCTATGCGGCCATTCTAATATCCAGGGTTATGCGGCCATTCTAATATCCAGGGTTATGCGGCCATTCTAATATCCAGAGCTATGCGGCCATTCTAATATCCAGGGCTATGCGGCCATTCTAATATCCAGGGCTATGCGGCCATTCTAATATCCAGGGTTATGCGGCCATTCTAATATCCAGGGCTATGCGGCCATTCTAATATCCAGGGCTATGCGGCCATTCTAATATCCAGGGCTATGCGGCCATTCTAATATCCAGGGCTATGCGGCCATTCTAATATCCTGGGTTATGCGGCCATTCTAATATCCAGGGCTATGCGGCCATTCTAATATCCAGGGCTATGCGGCCATTCTAATATCCAGAGCTATGCGGCCATTCTAATATCCAGGGCTATGCGGCCATTCTAATATCCAGGGCTATGCGGCCATTCTAATATCCAGGGCTATGCGGCCATTCTAATATCCAGGGTTATGCGGCCATTCTAATATCCAGGGCTATGCGGCCATTCTAATATCCAGAGCTATGCGGCCATTCTAATATCCAGGGCTATGCGGCCATTCTAATATCCAGGGCTATGCGGCCATTCTAATATCCAGGGCTATGCGGCCATTCTAATATCCAGGGCTATGCGGCCATTCTAATATCCAGAGCTATGCGGCCATTCTAATATCCAGGGCTATGCGGCCATTCTAATATCCAGAGCTATGCGGCCATTCTAATATCCAGGGCTATGCGGCCATTCTAATATCCAGAGCTATGCGGCCATTCTAATATCCAGGGCTATGCGGCCATTCTAATATCCAGGGCTATGCGGCCATTCTAATATCCAGGGCTATGCGGCCATTCTAATATCCAGGGCTATGCGGCCATTCTAATATCCAGAGCTATGCGGCCATTCTAATATCCAGGGTTATGCGGCCATTCTAATATCCAGGGCTATGCGGCCATTCTAATATCCAGGGCTATGCGGCCATTCTAATATCCAGGGTTATGCGGCCATTCTAATATCCAGGGCTATGCGGCCATTCTAATATCCAGAGCTATGCGGCCATTCTAATATCCAGGGCTATGCGGCCATTCTAATATCCAGGGCTATGCGGCCATTCTAATATCCAGGGCTATGCGGCCATTCTAATATCCAGGGCTATGCGGCCATTCTAATATCCAGGGCTATGCGGCCATTCTAATATCCAGGGCTATGCGGCCATTCTAATATCCAGGGCTATGCGGCCATTCTAATATCCAGAGCTATGCGGCCATTCTAATATCCAGAGCTATGCGGCCATTCTAATATCCAGAGCTATGCGGCCATTCTAATATCCAGAGCTATGCGGCCATTCTAATATCCAGAGCTATGCGGCCATTCTAATATCCAGGGCTATGCGGCCATTCTAATATCCAGGGCTATGCGGCCATTCTAATATCCAGGGCTATGCGGCCATTCTAATATCCAGGGTTATGCGGCCATTCTAATATCCAGGGCTATGCGGCCATTCTAATATCCAGGGCTATGCGGCCATTCTAATATCCAGAGCTATGCGGCCATTCTAATATCCAGGGCTATGCGGCCATTCTAATATCCAGGGTTATGCGGCCATTCTAATATCCAGGGCTATGCGGCCATTCTAATATCCAGAGCTATGCGGCCATTCTAATATCCAGAGCTATGCGGCCATTCTAATATCCTGGGTTATGCGGCCATTCTAATATCCAGGGTTATGCGGCCATTCTAATATGCAGGGTTATGCGGCCATTCTAATATCCAGAGCTATGCGGCCATTCTAATATCCAGGGCTATGCGGCCATTCTAATATCCAGAGCTATGCGGCCATTCTAATATCCAGGGCTATGCGGCCATTCTAATATCCAGGGTTATGCGGCCATTCTAATATCCAGGGCTATGCGGCCATTCTAATATCCAGGGCTATGCGGCCATTCTAATATCCAGGGCTATGCGGCCATTCTAATATCCAGGGTTATGCGGCCATTCTAATATCCAGGGTTATGCGGCCATTCTAATATCCAGAGCTATGCGGCCATTCTAATATCCAGGGCTATGCGGCCATTCTAATATCCAGAGCTATGCGGCCATTCTAATATCCAGAGCTATGCGGCCATTCTAATATCCAGAGCTATGCGGCCATTCTAATATCCAGGGCTATGCGGCCATTCTAATATCCAGGGTTATGCGGCCATTCTAATATCCAGGGCTATGCGGCCATTCTAATATCCAGAGCTATGCGGCCATTCTAATATCCAGAGCTATGCGGCCATTCTAATATCCAGGGCTATGCGGCCATTCTAATATCCAGGGCTATGCGGCCATTCTAATATCCAGAGCTATGCGGCCATTCTAATATCCAGGGCTATGCGGCCATTCTAATATCCAGAGCTATGCGGCCATTCTAATATCCAGAGCTATGCGGCCATTCTAATATCCAGGGCTATGCGGCCATTCTAATATCCAGGGCTATGCGGCCATTCTAATATCCAGGGCTATGCGGCCATTCTAATATCCAGAGCTATGCGGCCATTCTAATATCCAGGGTTATGCGGCCATTCTAATATCCAGGGCTATGCGGCCATTCTAATATCCAGGGCTATGCGGCCATTCTAATATCCAGGGCTATGCGGCCATTCTAATATCCAGGGTTATGCGGCCATTCTAATATCCAGGGCTATGCGGCCATTCTAATATCCAGGGCTATGCGGCCATTCTAATATCCAGGGCTATGCGGCCATTCTAATATCCAGGGCTATGCGGCCATTCTAATATCCTGGGTTATGCGGCCATTCTAATATCCAGGGTTATGCGGCCATTCTAATATCCAGGGCTATGCGGCCATTCTAATATCCAGGGCTATGCGGCCATTCTAATATCCAGGGCTATGCGGCCATTCTAATATCCAGAGCTATGCGGCCATTCTAATATCCAGGGCTATGCGGCCATTCTAATATCCAGGGCTATGCGGCCATTCTAATATCCAGAGCTATGCGGCCATTCTAATATCCAGGGCTATGCGGCCATTCTAATATCCAGGGCTATGCGGCCATTCTAATATCCAGGGCTATGCGGCCATTCTAATATCCAGGGCTATGCGGCCATTCTAATATCCAGGGTTATGCGGCCATTCTAATATGCAGGGTTATGCGGCCATTCTAATATCCAGAGCTATGCGGCCATTCTAATATCCAGAGCTATGCGGCCATTCTAATATCCAGGGCTATGCGGCCATTCTAATATCCAGGGCTATGCGGCCATTCTAATATCCAGAGCTATGCGGCCATTCTAATATCCAGGGTTATGCGGCCATTCTAATATCCAGGGCTATGCGGCCATTCTAATATCCAGAGCTATGCGGCCATTCTAATATCCAGGGTTATGCGGCCATTCTAATATCCAGGGTTATGCGGCCATTCTAATATCCAGGGCTATGCGGCCATTCTAATATCCAGGGTTATGCGGCCATTCTAATATCAGGGTTATGCGGCCATTCTAATATCCAGGGCTATGCGGCCATTCTAATATCCAGAGCTATGCGGCCATTCTAATATCCAGGGCTATGCGGCCATTCTAATATCCAGAGCTATGCGGCCATTCTAATATCCAGGGCTATGCGGCCATTCTAATATCCAGAGCTATGCGGCCATTCTAATATCCAGGGCTATGCGGCCATTCTAATATCCAGAGCTATGCGGCCATTCTAATATCCAGAGCTATGCGGCCATTCTAATATCCAGGGTTATGCGGCCATTCTAATATCCAGAGCTATGCGGCCATTCTAATATCCAGGGCTATGCGGCCATTCTAATATCCAGAGCTATGCGGCCATTCTAATATCCAGGGCTATGCGGCCATTCTAATATCCAGGGCTATGCGGCCATTCTAATATCCAGGGTTATGCGGCCATTCTAATATCCAGGGTTATGCGGCCATTCTAATATCCAGGGCTATGCGGCCATTCTAATATCCAGAGCTATGCGGCCATTCTAATATCCAGAGCTATGCGGCCATTCTAATATCCAGGGCTATGCGGCCATTCTAATATCCAGGGCTATGCGGCCATTCTAATATCCAGAGCTATGCGGCCATTCTAATATCCAGGGCTATGCGGCCATTCTAATATCCAGAGCTATGCGGCCATTCTAATATCCAGGGCTATGCGGCCATTCTAATATCCAGGGCTATGCGGCCATTCTAATATCCAGGGCTATGCGGCCATTCTAATATCCAGGGTTATGCGGCCATTCTAATATCCAGGGCTATGCGGCCATTCTAATATCCAGGGTTATGCGGCCATTCTAATATCCAGGGCTATGCGGCCATTCTAATATCCAGGGCTATGCGGCCATTCTAATATCCAGAGCTATGCGGCCATTCTAATATCCAGGGTTATGCGGCCATTCTAATATGCAGGGCTATGCGGCCATTCTAATATGCAGGGCTATGCGGCCATTCTAATATCCAGAGCTATGCGGCCATTCTAATATGCAGGGCTATGCGGCCATTCTAATATGCAGGGCTATGCGGCCATTCTAATATCCAGGGCTATGCGGCCATTCTAATATCCAGAGCTATGCGGCCATTCTAATATCCAGAGCTATGCGGCCATTCTAATATCCAGGGTTATGCGGCCATTCTAATATGCAGGGCTATGCGGCCATTCTAATATGCAGGGCTATGCGGCCATTCTAATATCCAGAGCTATGCGGCCATTCTAATATGCAGGGCTATGCGGCCATTCTAATATCCAGGGCTATGCGGCCATTCTAATATCCAGAGCTATGCGGCCATTCTAATATCCAGGGCTATGCGGCCATTCTAATATCCAGAGCTATGCGGCCATTCTAATATCCAGGGTTATGCGGCCATTCTAATATCCAGGGCTATGCGGCCATTCTAATATGCAGGGCTATGCGGCCATTCTAATATCCAGAGCTATGCGGCCATTCTAATATGCAGGGCTATGCGGCCATTCTAATATGCAGGGCTATGCGGCCATTCTAATATGCAGGGCTATGCGGCCATTCTAATATCCAGGGCTATGCGGCCATTCTAATATGCAGGGCTATGCGGCCATTCTAATATCCAGAGCTATGCGGCCATTCTAATATGCAGGGCTATGCGGCCATTCTAATATGCAGGGCTATGCGGCCATTCTAATATGCAGGGCTATGCGGCCATTCTAATATGCAGGGCTATGCGGCCATTCTAATATGCAGGGTTATGCGGCCATTCTAATATCCAGAGCTATGCGGCCATTCTAATATCCAGGGCTATGCGGCCATTCTAATATCCAGGGCTATGCGGCCATTCTAATATGCAGGGCTATGCGGCCATTCTAATATGCAGGGCTATGCGGCCATTCTAATATGCAGGGCTATGCGGCCATTCTAATATCCAGGGCTATGCGGCCATTCTAATATCCAGGGCTATGCGGCCATTCTAATATGCAGGGCTATGCGGCCATTCTAATATGCAGGGCTATGCGGCCATTCTAATATGCAGGGCTATGCGGCCATTCTAATATCCAGGGCTATGCGGCCATTCTAATATGCAGGGCTATGCGGCCATTCTAATATCCAGAGCTATGCGGCCATTCTAATATGCAGGGCTATGCGGCCATTCTAATATCCAGGGTTATGCGGCCATTCTAATATCCAGGGCTATGCGGCCATTCTAATATCCAGAGCTATGCGGCCATTCTAATATGCAGGGCTATGCGGCCATTCTAATATCCAGGGTTATGCGGCCATTCTAATATCCAGGGCTATGCGGCCATTCTAATATGCAGGGCTATGCGGCCATTCTAATATCCAGAGCTATGCGGCCATTCTAATATGCAGGGCTATGCGGCCATTCTAATATCCAGGGCTATGCGGCCATTCTAATATCCAGGGCTATGCGGCCATTCTAATATCCAGGGCTATGCGGCCATTCTAATATCCAGAGCTATGCGGCCATTCTAATATCCAGGGCTATGCGGCCATTCTAATATCAGGGTTATGCGGCCATTCTAATATCCAGGGCTATGCGGCCATTCTAATATCCAGGGTTATGCGGCCATTCTAATATCCAGGGCTATGCGGCCATTCTAATATCCAGAGCTATGCGGCCATTCTAATATCCAGAGCTATGCGGCCATTCTAATATCCAGGGCTATGCGGCCATTCTAATATCCAGGGTTATGCGGCCATTCTAATATCCAGGGTTATGCGGCCATTCTAGTATCCAGGGTTATGCGGCCATTCTAGTGTGGATTTTCTCGGTCAGTATGCCAGCTTCATCAGGCCGATGCTTGTGTACGGTGACTCTGCTCCGGGCTCTTCTGTGACTGCAGCTTCATCAGGCCGATGCTTGTGTACGGTGACTCTGCTCCTGGCTCTTCTGTGACCGCGCTCGGTGTTTGCGACTTTCCAATATCTCCCATCTCCTCGTCACTCGCAGATCCTCTATTATAGACCGGATGGGGAGGATTTCTATTAATATTATTAATCGTCTCCGCTGTCAGCCATGTTGTCATAATGGACTACAGCCACAAGGTGTCAGTCTCTTCACAGTGCTGAGGGATGGAGCCCCCACAGATCGGCACATGGCAGGGGGTGCTCACATTCACCCCATTGTGGAGGGAGTGATGAGGGTGTATTATGGAGAGGATTCTTTGCGCCTCCCTCTCCTGAGATGACCCTAATCTTTGCTCCTCACAGGTTTGTGAATCATTGCACAGTTCAGCAATCATTGTCTGGAGGAGTCGTGCGGTGCAGTCATGTCCGGCAGATCGGGCAGAATGGATCCGCAGTGCATGACCCCACCACCGCTCCGTTCATTTCTATGGGGCTGGTGCAGCGCTCGGCTTTTCCCGGCATTTTCACTGAGTATGAATGGCGCTGCGGTCAATCATGTGCTCGGCCAATCCATTCTAATGGGGATGAAGGTGCCCCGTTCTGCAGATCAGTGCAGGTCCCCCCCATCAATAATCTCATCTGTCCTTTGTTGTCACAGGTGAACCCCATTAATAACAGAGGAGAATGAAGCCGATGACCCCCGGTGTGCAGGGCCTCCTAGTCAAGATAACAGGGGCTGCTCTTTATGGATGAGCTGAGGGCAGAGACGTCTACAGGGGAATTCATCAAGATTTGTGCATTCATTTTCTGGTGTTTAAATTTTGCCCAAATATTTAGAGTTTTTTGCAGGTTTGTGCCCCTCACTCCACTTTTAAAAAACGGGTGGGGATGAAGGGGGAGGAAGGATGCGGAGGGGAGGGCGGATGGTTGGCAAGAGAAATGACTGCATGTAAGGTTATGAATAAAAAGACCGCAATTCTCCCTCCAGTAGGATGAGGGGTTCATAATAGAGAAACCTCTCAAGAGAGAAGGGGTTAAAGTAAAGATGCACCAAATGTATCAAACCCCCGGCAGCGCTTCCATACATTCAGTGCAAATAAAAAGGACTTCAGAAAGTAGGGCCTGAGAAACGGTAAACGTGTCCAAGTGGGGGGGGGGGGCTGTGGATATTCTCAGAATCACAGATCACATCCCCCCCATGTTACACAGTATCCACGCTACAGATTCCACAGATCCCAACCCCCTATGTTACACAGTATCCACGCTACAGATTCCACAGATCACATCCCCCCATGTTACACAGTATCCACGCTACAGATTCCACAGATCACATCCCCCCATGTTACACAGTATCCACGCTACAGATTCCGCCGATCCCAACCCCCTATGTTACACAGTATCCACGCTACAGATTCCACAGATCACATCCCCCCATGTTACACAGTATCCACGCTACAGATTCCACAGATCACATCCCCCATGTTACACAGTATCCACGCTACAGATTCCGCCGATCCCAACCCCCTATGTTACACAGTATCCACGCTACAGATTCCGCCGATCCCAACCCCCTATGTTACACAGTATCCACGCTACAGATTCCGCCGATCCCAACCCCCCATGTTACACAGTATCCACGCTACAGATTCCACAGATCCCAACCCCCTATGTTACACAGTATCCACGCTACAGATTCCGCCGATCCCAACCCCCTATGTTACACAGTATCCACGCTACAGATTCCGCCGATCCCAACCCCCTATGTTACACAGTATCCACACTACAGATTCCGCCGATCCCAACCCCCTATGTTACACAGTATCAGCGCTACAGATTCCACAAATCACATCCCCCCCATGTTACACAGTATCCACGCTACAGATTCCACAAATCACATCCCCCCCATGTTACACAGTATCAGCGCTACAGATTCCACAAATCACATCCCCCCCATGTTACACAGTATCAGCGCTACAGATTCCACAAATCACATCCCCCCCATGTTACACAGTATCCACGCTACAGATTCCGCCGATCCCAACCCCCCATGTTACACAGTATCCACACTACAGATTCCACAGATCCCAACCCCCTATGTTACACAGTATCCACGCTACAGATTCCACAGATCCCAACCCCCTATGTTACACAGTATCCACGCTACAGATTCCACAGATCCCAACCCCCTATGTTACACAGTATCCACGCTACAGATTCCACAGATCCCAACCCCCTATGTTACACAGTATCCACGCTACAGATTCCGCGATCACATCCCCCATGTTACACAGTATCCACGCTACAGATTCCGCCGATCCCAACCCCCTATGTTACACAGTATCCACGCTACAGATTCCGCCGATCCCAACCCCCTATGTTACACAGTATCCACGCTACAGATTCCGCCAATCCCAACCCCCTATGTTACACAGTATCCACGCTACAGATTCCGCCGATCCCAACCTCCTATGTTACACAGTATCAGCGCTACAGATTCCGCCGATCCCAACCCCCTATGTTACACAGTATCCACGCTACAGTTTCCGCCGATCCCAACCCCCTATGTTACACAGTATCCACGCTACAGTTTCCGCCGATCCCATCCCCCATGTTACACAGTATCCACGCTACAGATTCCGCCAATCCCAACCCCCTATGTTACACAGTATCCACGCTACAGATTCCGCCGATCCCAACCCCCATGTTACACAGTATCCACGCTACAGATTCCGCCGATCCCAACCCCCTATGTTACACAGTATCAGCGCTACAGATTCCGCCGATCCCAACCCCCTATGTTACACAGTATCCACGCTACAGATTCCGCCGATCCCAACCCCCTATGTTACACAGTATCCACGCTACAGATTCCGCGATCACATCCCCCATGTTACACAGTATCCACGCTACAGATTCCGCCGATCCCAACCCCCTATGTTACACAGTATCCACGCTACAGATTCCGCCAATCCCAACCCCCTATGTTACACAGTATCCACGCTACAGATTCCGCCGATCCCAACCTCCTATGTTACACAGTATCAGCACTACAGATTCCGCCGATCCCAACCCCCTATGTTACACAGTATCCACGCTACAGTTTCCGCCGATCCCAACCCCCCATGTTACACAGTATCCACGCTACAGATTCCGCCAATCCCAACCCCCTATGTTACACAGTATCCACGCTACAGATTCCGCCGATCCCAACCCCCATGTTACACAGTATCCACGCTACAGATTCCGCCGATCCCAACCCCCTATGTTACACAGTATCAGCGCTACAGATTCCGCCGATCCCAACCCCCTATGTTACACAGTATCCACGCTACAGATTCCGCCGATCCCAACCCCCTATGTTACACAGTATCCACGCTACAGATTCCGCCGATCCCAACCCCCTATGTTACACAGTATCCACGCTACAGATTCCGCCGATCCCAACCCCCTATGTTACACAGTATCCACGCTACAGATTCCGCCGATCCCAACCCCCTATGTTACACAGTATCCACGCTACAGATTCCGCCGACCCCAACCCCCTATGTTACACAGTATCCACGCTACAGATTCCGCCGATCCCAACCCCCTATGTTACACAGTATCCACGCTACAGATTCCGCTGATCCCAACCCCCTATGTTACACAGTATCCACGCTACAGATTCCGCCGATCCCAACCCCCTATGTTACACAGTATCCACGCTACAGATTCCGCCGATCCCAACCTCCTATGTTACACAGTATCCACGCTACAGATTCCGCCGATCCCAACCCCCTATGTTACACAGTATCCACGCTACAGATTCCGCCGATCCCAACCCCCTATGTTACACAGTATCCACGCTACAGATTCCGCCGATCCCAACCCCCCATGTTACACAGTATCCACGCTACAGATTCCGCTGATCCCAACCCCCTATGTTACACAGTATCCACGCTACAGATTCCGCCGATCCCAACCCCCCATGTTACACAGTATCCACGCTACAGATTCCGCTGATCCCAACCCCCTATGTTACACAGTATCCACGCTACAGATTCCGCCGATCCCAACCCCCTATGTTACACAGTATCAGCGCTACAGATTCCGCTGATCCCAACCCCCTATGTTACACAGTATCCACGCTACAGATTCCGCTGATCCCAACCCCCTATGTTACACAGTATCCACGCTACAGATTCCGCCGATCCCAACCCCCTATGTTACACAGTATCAGCGCTACAGATTCCGCCGATCCCAACCCCCTATGTTACACAGTATCCACGCTACAGATTCCGCTGATCCCAACCCCCTATGTTACACAGTATCAGCGCTACAGATTCCGCTGATCCCAACCCCCTATGTTACACAGTATCCACGCTACAGATTCCGCTGATCCCAACCCCCTATGTTACACAGTATCCACGCTACAGATTCCGCTGATCCCAACCCCCTATGTTACACAGTATCCACGCTACAGATTCCGCCGATCCCAACCCCCTATGTTACACAGTATCAGCGCTCGGCCACCGTCATTTCCAGTGATTCTAACTCCAGAGAAAGTGCCTGTAAACAGCTGACAACACAGCAAAGGGTCTCACTGAAGAGCATTATCAATCAGGAGAAGGTAGAAAACCATTTCTCAGGTATCAGATCTACCATGGACCCTGTGAAGATGTCAAGGAGCTGACATTCAGCACATTAGTGACATTACCGAGAACTGGACGTCCCTCAAATACTGATAAAAAGACAAAGGGAAAATTGTCCCATGGGGCTGCCAAGAGGCCGACATCAACTTTAGAGGAGCGGTAGGAATTCCTGACAAGTCCTGTGACAACTATCTCCCGTATTCATCATGTCTCTGGCCTGTTGGGTAGAGGGGGGTAAGATGGAAGGTTTTGGGGGGGTTTTAACAAAGAAAAACATCCAGGTTTATTTATTTATTTATTTTTTTGCCAAACCCAACATCAAGTCTGCAAAATCCAGGAAATGTGTTCTCTCTGATGAGACTGAATGGGAACTCTGGGGCCATAATTCCAAAAAGGTGCAAAGTCCTCCCCAGAAGACCTCCCTCCCCCCAGTCAGGCCGGGTGGAGGCAGGTTTTTCAGCAGTTGGAAATAGAGCTTTAGTCAAGGGGGGGGTTATAATTATGGACAAAACAAATATCAGACAATTTTTGAATCGAATCCTTCCGGCGTCTGTCTGAAAAGCTGAAAATGAGGAGGAATTTCATGCACAACGACCCTGAGCGACCTCCAAGAAGAACGGCTTCACCAGGAGAAGATGGAAGTTCTGTAATGGCTTAGCTCAGACCTGAGTCCAAGAGAAATCTGTGGTGACCTGAAGAGGGCGCTGTATACTGGAGACCCCTGCAATCAAATGGGGGGAGTGGGGCAAAGATCAGCGATTCTAGAGGTGATAGACCCCGACCCAAAGAGAATGAATGTGTCAAGATTCTAAAAGATGACTTCAACAAAGTAATAGGCTATGTGCCCACGATGCAATGTACCGGCGGATAGATCCGCATGTACGTCCGCAGGTTGCCCTCAGCTGATCAACGGAATCTGCAGCTATCCATAGCTGCGAGATTCCAGCGAAATAGCTGCGGTAAACCTGCGGACATTTATGTGACTTACCTGCGAAAGTCCCGGCCTCTATCTCCATAGTGGAGGGCCAGGGTTTCCGCAGGTATTTCTGCAGGAATGTGCCCACGGGAGCTTGCTCCTGCGGATTTTGCTGCGGAAAACCTGCGGATTTATCTGGATTTTCTAGATAAATCCGCAGGTTTCAGCAAGTACAGACACTCTCCATGTTATCCTATGGGACATGGGGAGTGTCTGTGTCCACGCTGCGGAATGTGTGGCTGCGGAATATACTGCGGATGTCCTGCAGCCGCACATAACTGCATGTCAATTATTCCTGCGGAATTACCTGCTGAAATCCCATCCCTCCACTATGGAGATAGAGGCCGGGAGTTCCGCAGGTAAATCGCATGAATATCCGCAGGTTTACCGCAACAATTCCGCTGGAATCCCGCAGCTATGTATAGCTACGGATTCCGGGGAGGTGCTGCGGGAAACCTGCGGCCATACCTGCGGATATATCTGCAGGTACAAGCTCCCGTGGGCACATAGCCTAATTGACATGCAGTTACGTGCAGCTGCGGGACATCCGCAGCATATTCCGCAGCTGCACATACCGCAGCATGGACACAGCACACCCCATGTCCCATAGGGTAACATGGGGACTGTCTGTACTTGGTAAAACCTGTGGAGATAAATCTGCAGGTTTTCCGCAGCAAAATCCGCGGTTACAGAATCCCGTGGGCATATAGCCAAAGGGTGTCCAGAGTTATGCCAGCACATTATTTTACTTCTTTATTTTTGTTTTTGCATCTGAAAAGATTTCAGTTTTTCTCAATAGCTTTGTAGAGATTATGGGTGACATTAAAGGTGGAAACAATTCTGAAATTCTCCTTCTTGATAGGATTTTTTTTTTTTGTAAAAACCAGGGGTGTGTAGATTTATTTTTATATCCCCTTTATATTCTGGACCTGTTCCTTTATACGCTGGGTGTATAGCTGTATATTCTGGAGCTGTTCCTTTATACGCTGGGTGTATAGCTGTATATTCTGGAGCTGTTCCTTTATACGCTGGGTGTATAGCTGTATATTCTGGAGCTGATCCTTTATACGCTGGGTGTGTAGCTGTATATTCTGGAGCTGTTCCTTTATACGCTGGGTGTATAGCTGTATATTCTGGAGCTGTTCCATTATACGCTGGGTGTATAGCTGTATATTCTGGAGCTGCTCCTTTATACGCTGGGTGTATAGCTGTATATTCTGGAGCTGCTCCTTTATACGCTGGGTGTATAGCTGTATATTCTGGAGCTGCTCCTTTATACGCTGGGTGTATAGCTGTATATTCTGGAGCTGTTCCTTTATACGCTGGGTGTGTAGCTGTATATTCTGGAGCTGTTCCTTTATACGCTGGGTGTATAGTGGTATATTCTGGAGCTGCTCCTTTATACGCTGGGTGTATAGCTGTATATTCTGGAGCTGCTCCTTTTATACGCTGAGTGTATAGCTGTAGCTTCTGGAGCTGCTCCTTTATACACTGGGTGTGTAGCTGTATATTCTGGACCTGTTCCTTTATACGCTGGGTGTATAGCTGTATATTCTGGAGCTGCTCCTTTATACGCTGGGTGTGTAGCTGTATATTCTGGACCTGTTCCTTTATACGCTGGGTGTATAGCTGTATATTCTGGAGCTGCTCCTTTATACGCTGGGTGTATAGCTGTATATTCTGGAGCTGTTCCTTTATACGCTGGGTGTATAGCTGTATATTCTGGAGCTGCTGCTTTATACGCTGGGTGTATAGCTGTATATTCTGGAGCTGCTCCTTCATACGCTGGATGTATAGCTGTATATTCTGGAGCTGCTCCTTTATACGCTGGGTGTGTAGCTGTACATTCTGGAGCTGCTCCTTTATATGCTGGGTGTGTAGTGGTATATTCTGGAGCTGCTCTTTTATACGCTGGGTGTGTAGCTGTACATTCTGGAGCTGCTCCTTTTATACGCTGGGTGTGTAGCTGTATATTCTGGAGCTGCTCCTTTATACGCTGGGTGTATAGCTGTATATTCTGGAGCTGTTCCTTTGTACGCTGGGTGCATAGCTGTATATTCTGGAGCTGCTCCTTTATACGCTGGGAGTGTAGCTGTATATTCTGGAGCCGTTCCCTTATACGCTGGGTGTGTAGCTGTATATTCTGGAGCTGTTCCTTTATACGCTGGGTGTGTAGCTGTATATTCTGGAGCTGTTCCTTTATACGCTGGGTGTGTAGTGGTATATTCTGGAGCTGTTCCTTTATACGCTGGGTATAAAGCTGTATATTCTGGAGCTGCTCATTTATACGCTGGGTGTATAGCTGTATATTCTGGAGCTGTTCCTTTATACGCTGGGTGTATAGCTGTATATTCTGGAGCTGTTCCTTTATACGCTGGGCGTGTAGCTGTATATTCTGGAGCTGCTCCTTTATACGCTGGGAGTGTAGCTGTATATTCTGGAGCTGTTCCCTTATACGCTGGGTGTATAGCTGTATATTCTGGAGCTGCTCCTTTATACGCTGGGTGTATAGCTGTATATTCTGGAGCTGCTCCTTTGTACGCTGGGTGTATAGCTGTATATTCTGGAGCTGCTCCTTTATACGCTGGGAGTGTAGCTGTATATTCTGGAGCTGTTCCCTTATACGCTGGGTGTGTAGCTGTATATTCTGGAGCTGTTCCTTTATACGCTGGGAGTGTAGCTGTATATTCTGGAGCTGTTCCTTTATACGCTGGGTGTGTAGCTGTATTTTCTGGAGCTGCTCCTTTATACGCTGGGAGTGTAGCTGTATATTCTGGAGCTGCTCCTTTATATGCTGGGTGTGTAGCTGTATATTCTGGAGCTGCTCCTTTATACGCTGGGGGTATAGTGGTATATTCTGGAGCTGCTCCTTTATACGCTGGGTGTGTAGCTGTATATTCTGGAGCTGCTCCTTTATACGCTGGGTGTGTAGCTGTAGCTTTTGGAGCTGTTCCTGTATACGCTGGGTGTGTAGCTGTAGCTTCTGGAGCTGCTCCTTTATATGCTGGGTGTGTAGTGGTATATTCTGGAGCTGCTCCTTTATACGCTGGGTGTATAGCTGTATATTCTGGAGCTGCTCCTTTATACGCTGGGTGTGTAGCTGTAGCTTCTGGAGCTGCTCCTTTATATGCTGGGTGTGTAGTGGTATATTCTGGAGCTGCTCTTTTATACGCTGGGTGTGTAGCTGTACATTCTGGAGCTGCTCCTTTATACGCTGGGTGTGTAGCTGTATATTCTGGAGCTGCTCCTTTATTCGCTGGGTGTATAGCTGTATATTCTGGAGCTGCTCCTTTATACGCTGGGTGTATAGCTGTATATTCTGGAGCTGCTCCTTTATACGCTGGGTGTGTAGCTGTATATTCTGGAGCTGCTCCTTTATTCGCTGGGTGTATAGCTGTATATTCTGGAGCTGCTCCTTTATACGCTGGGTGTATAGCTGTATATTCTGGAGCTGCTCCTTTATACGCTGGGTGTGTAGCTGTAGCTTCTGGAGCTGCTCCTTTATATGTTGGGTGTGTAGTGGTATATTCTGGAGCTGCTCTTTTATACGCTGGGTGTGTAGCTGTACATTCTGGAGCTGCTCCTTTATACGCTGGGTGTGTAGCTGTATATTCTGGAGCTGCTCCTTTATTCGCTGGGTGTATAGCTGTATATTCTGGAGCTGCTCCTTTATACGCTGGGTGTATAGCTGTATATTCTGGAGCTGCTCCTTTATACGCTGGGTGTGTAGCTGTATATTCTGGAGCTGCTCCTTTATTCGCTGGGTGTATAGCTGTATATTCTGGAGCTGCTCCTTTATACGCTGGGTGTATAGCTGTATATTCTGGAGCTGCTCCTTTATACGCTGGGTGTATAGCTGTATATTCTGGAGCTGCTCCTTTATTCGCTGGGTGTATAGCTGTATATTCTGGAGCTGCTCCTTTATTCGCTGGGTGTATAGCTGTATATTCTGGAGCTGCTCCTTTATACGCTGGGTGTGTAGCGGTATATTCTGGAGCTGCTCCTTTATACGCTGGGTGTGTAGCGGTATATTCTGGAGCTGTTCCTTTATACGCTGGGTGTGTAGCTGTATATTCTGGAGCTGTTCCTTTATACGCTGGGTGTATAGCTGTATATTCTGGAGCTGCTCCTTTATACGTTGGGCGTGTAGCGGTATATTCTGGAGCTGTTCCTTTATACGCTGGGCGTGTAGCTGTATATTCTGGAGCTGCTCCTTTATACGCTGGGAGTGTAGCTGTATATTCTGGAGCTGTTCCCTTATACGCTGGGTGTATAGCTGTATATTCTGGAGCTGCTCCTTTATACGCTGGGTGTATAGCTGTATATTCTGGAGCTGCTCCTTTGTACGCTGGGTGTATAGCTGTATATTCTGGAGCTGCTCCTTTATACGCTGGGAGTGTAGCTGTATATTCTGGAGCTGTTCCCTTATACGCTGGGTGTGTAGCTGTATATTCTGGAGCTGTTCCTTTATACGCTGGGAGTGTAGCTGTATATTCTGGAGCTGTTCCTTTATACGCTGGGTGTGTAGCTGTATTTTCTGGAGCTGCTCCTTTATACGCTGGGAGTGTAGCTGTATATTCTGGAGCTGCTCCTTTATATGCTGGGTGTGTAGCTGTATATTCTGGAGCTGCTCCTTTATACGCTGGGGGTATAGTGGTATATTCTGGAGCTGCTCCTTTATACGCTGGGTGTGTAGCTGTATATTCTGGAGCTGCTCCTTTATACGCTGGGTGTGTAGCTGTAGCTTTTGGAGCTGTTCCTGTATACGCTGGGTGTGTAGCTGTAGCTTCTGGAGCTGCTCCTTTATATGCTGGGTGTGTAGTGGTATATTCTGGAGCTGCTCCTTTATACGCTGGGTGTATAGCTGTATATTCTGGAGCTGCTCCTTTATACGCTGGGTGTGTAGCTGTAGCTTCTGGAGCTGCTCCTTTATATGCTGGGTGTGTAGTGGTATATTCTGGAGCTGCTCTTTTATACGCTGGGTGTGTAGCTGTACATTCTGGAGCTGCTCCTTTATACGCTGGGTGTGTAGCTGTATATTCTGGAGCTGCTCCTTTATTCGCTGGGTGTATAGCTGTATATTCTGGAGCTGCTCCTTTATACGCTGGGTGTATAGCTGTATATTCTGGAGCTGCTCCTTTATACGCTGGGTGTGTAGCTGTATATTCTGGAGCTGCTCCTTTATTCGCTGGGTGTATAGCTGTATATTCTGGAGCTGCTCCTTTATACGCTGGGTGTATAGCTGTATATTCTGGAGCTGCTCCTTTATACGCTGGGTGTGTAGCTGTAGCTTCTGGAGCTGCTCCTTTATATGTTGGGTGTGTAGTGGTATATTCTGGAGCTGCTCTTTTATACGCTGGGTGTGTAGCTGTACATTCTGGAGCTGCTCCTTTATACGCTGGGTGTGTAGCTGTATATTCTGGAGCTGCTCCTTTATTCGCTGGGTGTATAGCTGTATATTCTGGAGCTGCTCCTTTATACGCTGGGTGTATAGCTGTATATTCTGGAGCTGCTCCTTTATACGCTGGGTGTGTAGCTGTATATTCTGGAGCTGCTCCTTTATTCGCTGGGTGTATAGCTGTATATTCTGGAGCTGCTCCTTTATACGCTGGGTGTATAGCTGTATATTCTGGAGCTGCTCCTTTATACGCTGGGTGTATAGCTGTATATTCTGGAGCTGCTCCTTTATTCGCTGGGTGTATAGCTGTATATTCTGGAGCTGCTCCTTTATTCGCTGGGTGTATAGCTGTATATTCTGGAGCTGCTCCTTTATACGCTGGGTGTGTAGCGGTATATTCTGGAGCTGCTCCTTTATACGCTGGGTGTGTAGCGGTATATTCTGGAGCTGTTCCTTTATACGCTGGGTGTGTAGCTGTATATTCTGGAGCTGTTCCTTTATACGCTGGGTGTATAGCTGTATATTCTGGAGCTGCTCCTTTATACGTTGGGCGTGTAGCGGTATATTCTGGAGCTGTTCCTTTATACGCTGGGTGTATAGCTGTATATTCTGGAGCTGCTCCTTTATACGCTGGGTGTGTAGCTGTATATTCTGGAGCTGTTCCTTTATACGCTGGGAGTGTAGCTGTATATTCTGGAGCTGTTCCCTTATACGCTGGGTATGTAGCTGTATATTCTGAAGCTGCTCCTTTATTCGCTGGGTGTATAGCTGTATATTCTGGAGCTGCTCCTTTATACGCTGGGTGTATAGCTGTATATTCTGGAGCTGCTCCTTTATACGCTGGGTGTGTAGCTGTAGCTTCTGGAGCTGCTCCTTTATACGCTGGGTGTGTAGCGGTATATACTGGAGCTGCTCCTTTATACGCTGGGTGTATAGCTGTATATTCTGGAGCTGCTCCTTTATACGCTGGGTGTGTAGCTGTATATTCTGGAGCTGCTCCTTTATATGCTGGGTGTATAGCGGTATATTCTGGAGCTGCTCCTTTATATGCTGGGTGTATAGCGGTATATTCTGGAGCTGCTCCTTTATATGCTGGGTGTGTAGCTGTAGCTTCTGGAGCTGCTCCTTTATACGCTGGGTGTGTAGGTGTATATTCTGGAGCTGCTCCTTTATACGCTGGGTGTATAGCTGTACATTCTGGAGCTGCTCCTTTAGACGCTGGGTGTATAGCTGTATATTCTGGAGCTGCTCCTTTATACGCTGGGTGTGTAGCTGTATATTCTGGAGCTGCTCCTTTATACGCTGGGTGTGTAGCGGTATATTCTGGAGCTGCTCCTTTATATGCTGGGTGTATAGCTGTATATTCTGGAGCTGCTCCTTTATACGCTGGGGGTGTAGCTGTATGTTCTGGAGGTGCTCCTTTATACGCTGGGGGTGTAGCTGTATATTCTGGAGCTGTTCTCTTATACGCTGGGTGTGTAGCTGTATAATCTGGAGCTGCTCCTTTATACGCTGGGTGTGTAGGTGTATATTCTGGAGCTGCTCCTTTATACGCTGGGTGTGTAGGTGTATATTCTTGAGCTGCTCCTTTATACGCTGGGTGTATAGCTGTATATTCTGGAGCTGTTCCCTTATACGCTGGGTGAATAGCTGTATATTCTGGAGCTGCTCCTTTATACGCTGGGTGTATAGCTTTATTTTCTGGAGCTGTTCCTTTATACGCTGGGTGTGTAGCTGTATATTCTGGAGCTGCTCCTTTATATGCTGGGTGTATAGCGGTATATTCTGGAGCTGCTCCTTTATATGCTGGGTGTATAGCGGTATATTCTGGAGCTGCTCCTTTATACGCTGGGTGTGTAGCTGTATATTCTGGAGCTGCTCCTTTATACGCTGGGTGTGTAGCGGTATATTCTGGAGCTGCTCCTTTATATGCTGGGTGTATAGCTGTATATTCTGGAGCTGCTCCTTTATACGCTGGGTGTGTAGCTGTATGTTCTGGAGGTGCTCCTTTATACGCTGGGGGTGTAGCTGTATATTCTGGAGCTGTTCCCTTATACGCTGGGTGTGTAGCTGTATATTCTGGAGCTGTTCCTTTATACGCTGGGTGTGTAGCTGTATAATCTGGAGCTGCTCCTTTATACGCTGGGTGTGTAGGTGTATATTCTGGAGCTGCTCCTTTATACGCTGGGTGTGTAGGTGTATATTCTTGAGCTGCTCCTTTATACGCTGGGTGTATAGCTGTATATTCTGGAGCTGTTCCCTTATACGCTGGGTGTATAGCTGTATATTCTGGAGCTGCTCCTTTATACGCTGGGTGTATAGCTTTATTTTCTGGAGCTGTTCCTTTATACGCTGGGTGTATAGCTGTATATTCTGGAGCTGCTCCTTTATACGCTGGGTGTGTAGGTGTATATTCTGGAGCTGCTCCTTTATACGCTGGGTGTATAGCTGTATACTCTGGAGCTGTTCCCTTATACGCTGGGTGTATAGCTGTATATTCTGGAGCTGCTCCTTTATACGCTGGGTGTATAGCTGTATATTCTGGAGCTGCTCCTTTATATGCTGGGTGTGTAGCTGTATATTCTGGACCTGTTCCTTTATACGCTGGGTGTGTAGCTGTATATTCTGGAGCTGCTCCTTTATACGCTGGGTGTGTAGCTGTATATTCTGGAGCTGTTCCTTTATACGCTGGGTGTGTAGCTGTATATTCTGGAGCTGCTCCTTTATACGCTGGGTGTGTAGCTGTAGCTTCTGGAGCTGTTCCTTTATACGCTGGGTGTATAGCTGTATATTCTGGAGCTGCTCCTTTATACGCTGGGTGTGTAGCTGTATATTCTGGAGCTGTTCCTTTATACGCTGGGTGTGTAGCTGTATATTCTGGAGCTGCTCCTTTTATACGCTGGGTGTGTAGCTGTAGCTTCTGGAGCTGCTCCTTTATACGTTGGGTGTGTAGCTGTATATTCTGGAGCTGTTTCTTTATACGCTGGGTGTGTAGCGGTATATTCTGGAGCTGCTCCTTTATACGTTGGGTGTGTAGCGGTATATTCTGGAGCTGTTCCTTTATACGCTGGGTGTGTAGCGGTATATTCTGGAGCTGCTTTTTTATACGCTGGGTGTAGCTGTAGCTTCTGGAGCTGCTCCTTTATACGCTGGGTGTGTAGCTGTACATTCTGGAGCTGCTCCTTTATACGCTGGGTGTGTAGCTGTATATTCTGGAGCTGTTCCCTTATACGCTGGGTGTAGCTGTATATTCTGGAGCTGTTCCCTTATACGCTGGGTGTATAGCTGTATATTCTGGAGCTGCTCCTTTATACGCTGGGTGTAGCTGTAGCTTCTGGAGCTGCTCCTTTATACGCTGGGTGTAGCTGTAGCTTCTGGAGCTGCTCCTTTATACGCTGGGGGTGTAGCGGTATATTCTGGAGCTCCTCCTTTATACGCTGGGTGTATAGCTGTATATTCTGGAGCTGCTCCTTTATACGCTGGGTGTGTAGCGGTATATTCTGGAGCTGCTCCTTTATACGCTGGGTGTATAGCTGTAGCTTCTGGAGCTGCTCCTTTATACGCTGGGTGTATAGCTGTAGCTTCTGGAGCTGCTCCTTTATACGCTGGGTGTGTAGCGGTATATTCTGGAGCTGCTCCTTTATACGCTGGGTGTATAGCTGTATATTCTGGAGCTGCTCCTTTATACGCTGGGTGTGTAGCTGTATATTCTGGAGCTGTTCCTTTATATGCTGGGTGTGTAGCTGTATATTCTGGAGCTGCTCCTTTATACGCTGGGTGTATAGCTGTAGCTTCTGGAGCTGCTCCTTTATACGCTGGATGTGTAGCTGTATATTCTGGAGCTGTTCCTTTATATGCTGGGTGTGTAGCTGTATATTCTGGAGCTGCTCCTTTATACGCTGGGTGTATAGCTGTATATTCTGGAGCTGCTCCTTTATATGCTGGGTGTGTAGCTGTATATTCTGGAGCTGCTCCTTTATACGCTGGGTGTGTAGCTGTATATTCTGGAGCTGTTCCTTTATATGCTGGGTGTGTAGCTGTATATTCTGGAGCTGCTCCTTTATACGCTGGGTGTGTAGCGGTATATTCTGGAGCTGCTCCTTTATACGCTGGGTGTATAGCTGTAGCTTCTGGAGCTGCTCCTTTATACGCTGGGTGTATAGCTGTAGCTTCTGGAGCTGCTCCTTTATACGCTGGGTGTGTAGCTGTATATTCTGGAGCTGTTCCTTTATATGCTGGGTGTGTAGCTGTATATTCTGGAGCTGCTCCTTTATACGCTGGGTGTGTAGCTGTATATTCTGGAGCTGCTCCTTTATATGCTGGGTGTGTAGCTGTATATTCTGGAGCTGTTCCTTTATACGCTGGGTGTGTAGCGGTATATTCTGGAGCTGTTCCTTTATATGCTGGGTGTGTAGGTGTATATTCTGGAGCTGCTCCTTTATATGCTGGGTGTGTAGCGGTATATTCTGGAGCTGTTCCTTTATATGCTGGGTGTGTAGCTGTATATTCTGGAGCTGCTCCTTTATACGCTGGGTGTGTAGTTGTATATTCTGGAGCTGTTCCTTTATACGCTGGGTGTGTAGTTGTATATTCTGGAGCTGTTCCTTTATACGCTGGGTGTGTAGCTGTAGCTTCTGGAGCTGTTGTTACATGGCAGGAGTGAGACTTTCGCTTTGTCCTCGGTGACCCCTCTGCTTCGGTCGCTGTAGGCTGTGCAGTGCAGAGGTCGCCGTGCAGATCATCCTATTCCTGAATATAAAGCTACAGGAAAACACATCTGTGGCTAAAATCCAATCCCTGATCATTAACCCTAAATGTTCAGAATGTGTCTGGAAAGCCCAGCCAATGTCCTACTCCTGCGCCCACCATGAGTTTTCGGTGCATTTTAATGCGGAGTATTTTCACGGCACTCGGCGTCGTAGAATTCCAGCAAAGTGGATGAGATTAGAGAAATGACTGCGGAGCTTCTGCTTTGCACAATGTACTCTGGCCCGCGCTGCGTGTTCCGGGTCTGCTTCTAGTCTCTCCTGCGTGTGTATGGAGTTTTATGTGCGGATTTTCCCCATACATTTGCATTAGATGCGGAAAAAAGGCGTTAAACGCTCAAGACTGCATCAATAAAGTTTTGTCAAAACAAAAAACTGGAAAACAAAGCAAAAACATCGTAAAGAGACAAAAACCACAGCGTTAAAAATGCAATAAAAAAACAAAACAAAACGCAAGTAACAATTTACACAATAGGTGCAGAGTCCCGGAAGGCGGATGGTGGGACGTCGCCTCACGTTAACCCCCGATCAGATTTTGGGGAGGTTTTCTGCTCCTATCATGTTACTTGTATTATGTTTTTTCGCTGCGTTTTTTCTTTTTGGTGTCCTGATATAAAGCGGCTTTGTTTTTGACGCTGGTATTTGGCGTTGGCAGAATTGTTTTGATAAATTGATGCGCAGATTTTATACGTTTTTACACTTCAATTTTTCCGCATCTAATGCCGGTATAGGAAGAAATGTAAAGCACGGCACACCACCAGAGAAATCACCATCCGCATGTAAAGCGCGGCGCACCACCCAAGAAATCGCCATCCGCATGTAAAGCGCGGCGCACCACCAGAGGAATCGCCATCCGCATGTAAAGCGCGGCGCACCACCAGAGAAATCGCCATCCGCATGTAAAGCGCGGCGCACCACCAGAGAAATCTCCTGACGCATGTAAAGCGCGGCACACCACCCAAGAAATCGCCATCCGCATGTAAAGCGCGGCGCACCACCAGAGAAATCTCCTGACGCATGTAAAGCGCGGCGCACCACCCAAGAAATCGCCATCCGCATGTAAAGCGCGGCGCACCAACAGAGAAATCGCCATCAGCATGTAAAGCGCGGCGCACCACCCGAGAAATCGCCATCCGCATGTAAAGCGCGGCGCACCACCAGAGAAATCGCCGTCCGCATGTAAAGCGCGGCGCACCACCAGAGAAATCGCCATCCGCATGTAAAGCGCGGCGCACCACCAGAGGAATCACCATCCGCATGTAAAGCGCGGCGCACCACCAGAGAAATCTCCTGACACATGTAAAGCGCGGCGCACCACCCAAGAAATCGCCATCCACATGTAAAGCGCGGCGTACCACCAGAGAAATCGCCATCCGCATGTAAAGCGCGGCGTACCACCAGAGAAATCGCCATCCGCATGTAAAGCGCGGCGCACCACCAGAGAAATCGCCATCCGCATGTAAAGCGCGGCGCACCACCAGAGAAATCACCATCCGCATGTAAAGCGCGGCGCACCACCAGAGAAATCGCCATCCGCATGTAAAGCGCGGCGCACCACCAGAGAAATCGCCATCCGCATGTAAAGCGCGGCTTACCACCAGAGAAATCGCCATCCGCATGTAAAGCGCGGCGCACCACCAGAGAAATCGCCATCCGCATGTAAAGCGCGGCGCACCACCCAAGAAATCGCCATCCGCATGTAAAGTGCGGCGCACCACCCAAGAAATCGCCATCCGCATGTAAAGCGCGGCGCACCACCCAAGAAATCGCCATCCGCATGTAAAGCGCGGCGCACCACCCAAGAAATCGCCATCCGCATGTAAAGCGCGGCGTACCACCAGAGAAATCACCATCCGCATGTAAAGTGCGGCGCACCACCAGAGAAATCGCCATCCGCATGTAAAGCGCGGCGCACCACCACAGAAATCGCCTAACGCATGTACAGCGCGGTGCACCACCCGAGAAATCGCCATCCGCATGTAAAGCGCGGCGCACCACCAGAGAAATCACCATCCGCATGTAAAGCGCGGCGCACCACCAGAGAAATCGCCATCCGCATGTAAAGCGCGGCGCACCACCAGAGAAATCGCCATCCGCATGTAAAGCGCGGTGCACCACCAGAGAAATCACCATCCGCATGTAAAGCGCGGCACACCACCAGAGAAATCTCCTGACGCATGTAAAGCGTGGTGCACCACCAGAGAAATCACCATCCGCATGTAAAGCGCGGCACACCACCAGAGAAATCTCCTGACGCATGTAAAGCGCGGCGCACCACCCGAGAAATCGCCATCCGCATGTAAAGCGCGGCGCACCACCAGAGAAATCGCCATCCGCATGTAAAGCGCGGCGCACTACCAGAGAAATCGCCATCCGCATGTAAAGCGCGGCGCACCACCAGAGAAATCGCCATCCGCATGTAAAGCGCGGCGCATCACCAGAGAAATCGCCATCCGCATGTAAAGCGCGGTGCACCACCCGA
Organism: Anomaloglossus baeobatrachus; assembly: GCF_048569485.1. NCBI lineage: Eukaryota > Metazoa > Chordata > Amphibia > Anura > Aromobatidae > Anomaloglossus > Anomaloglossus baeobatrachus. The sequence goes on from NC_134361.1 coordinate 8,300,343, forward strand.
GAAATCGCCATCCGCATGTAAAGTGCGCCGTACCACCAGAGAAATTGCCTGACTCATGTACAGCGCGGCGCACCACCCGAGAAATCGCCTGACTCATGTACAGCGCGGCGCACCACCCGAGAAATCGCCTGACGCATGTAAAGCGCGGCGCATCACCAGAGAAATCGCCATCCGCATGTAAAGCGCGGCGCACCACCCGAGAAATCGCCATCCGCATGTAAAGCGCGGCGTACCACTCGAGAAATCGCCATCCGCATGTAAAGCGCGGCGTACCACTCGAGAAATCGCCATGCTACGGACTGGAAACGCGCTCTGCAGGTCACAATGGGAAGCGCAGGGGGCGCAAGACTTCTAGAAATGTCTCCACTTTGCCGTTACTGTTAGATGCAGCATCAAAAATTCCCCAAACCCTCAGGGTGGGGCCGATCCCTGAATGAGGGGGTCTGTGTGTAACTGATGACCTGGCCCCGGCAGAGGGACGGATGCCCGCGATGGCCGCTCGCACGGTCACGGGTTATCGCGGCAGCGTCACTTTCATCCGTATTTCGGATCAGCCGGGTATCAGGGTCTTTTCCCGGATTCCGGACCCTGCATTGAGCCTTTTTATATTTTCTAAATATCTGATGTATAAAGCGGCGATAGACGACAGCGCGATGGAAATCGTCCGTTTTTCTGGATGAAGAATCATTGGTTTCTCAGCGCTCGTCTGAGCCCGGCCGCGCTCTGCAGATCATCTCACTAATATAAGCGGGATCAGCTGCAGATCATGGAGGCCACGAGCGTCATCTCTGCCAATCAACCTTCCCTAAGAGGTTCTGCAGCAGCTCTGTGAATTATCACTCAGATATTTTCTGTTTCCGGATTATAGTAACTCCTCCAATATTCTCTCTATTTATAAAGATATTTTTTGTGGGTTTGGGGTCTTCTGCGTTGACCTTTAGCTGCTGGTACTGATGGGGTTAATGTGAGGATTAACCCCTACAGCAGTAAAATGTCTATGTGGCCTCAGCTCACCTTTTCCCAGCCCAGGCTGAGCGGTGCCGACACTAGGTCCTTGTTCCTGAGGATCCCTCCGTCCGGCAGCGAGAATCGCCTCCTCGGCCAATGAAAACAACGCGTCTGATCCGTGAAAGCCGCGCGATCGGGTGAGGCCCCATCACATCTGACCCGGGGTGACGGCCGGACACTGGGGATGAGACCCCATCACATCTGACCCGGGGTGACGGCCGGACACTCGGGTGAGGCCCCATCACATCTGACCCGGGGTGACGGCCAGACACTGGGGATGAGGCCCCATCACATCTGACCCGGGGTGACGGCCAGACACTGGGGATGAGGCCCCATCACATCTGACCCGAGGTAACGGCCGGACACTGGGGATGAGACCCCATCACATCTGACCGGGGTGACGGCCGGACACTGGGGATGAGACCCCATCACATCTGACCCGGGGTGACGGCCGAACACTGGGGATGAGGCCCCATCACATCTGACCCGGGGTGACGGCCGGACACTGGGGATGAGACCCCATCACATCTGACCCGGGGTGACGGCCGGACACTGGGGATGAGACCCCATCACATCTGACCCGGGGTGACGGCCGAACACTGGGGATGAGGCCCCATCACATCTGACCCGGGGTGACGCCGGACACTGGGGATGAGGCCCCATCACATCTGACCCGGGGTGACGGCCGAACACTGGGGATGAGGCCCCATCACATCTGACCCCGGGGTGACGGCCGGACACTGGGGTGAGGCCCATCACATCTGACCCGGGGGTGACGGCCGGACACTGGGGATGAGGCTCCATCACATCTGACCCGGGGTGACGGCCGGACACTGGGGATGAGGCCCCATCACATCTGACCCGGGGTGACGGCCGAACACTGGGGATGAGGCCCCATCACATCTGACCCGGGGTGACGGCCGGACACTGGGGATGAGGCCCCATCACATCTGACCCGGGGTGACGGCCGAACACTGGGGATGAGGCCCCATCACATCTGACCCGGGGTGACGGCCGGACACTGGGGATGAGGCCCCATCACATCTGACCCGGGGTGACGGCCGGACACTGGGGATGAGGCCCCATCACATCTGACCCGGGGTGACGGCCGGACACTGGGGATGAGACCCCATCACATCTGACCCGGGTGACGGCCGGACACTGGGATGAGACCCCATCACATCTGACCCGGGTGACGGCCGGACACTCGGGATGAGGCCCCATCACATCTGACCCGGGGTGACGGCCGGACACTGGGGATGAGGCCCCATCACTTCTGACCCGGGGTGACGGCCGGACACTGGGGATGAGGCCCCATCACATCTGACCCGGGGTGACGGCCGGACACTGGGGATGAGGCCCCATCACATCTGACCCGGGGTGACGGCCGGACACTGGGGATGAGGCTCCATCACATCTGACCCGGGGTGACGGCCGGACACTGGGGATGAGGCCCCATCACATCTGACCCGGGGTGACGCCGGACACTGGGAATGAGGCCCCATCACATCTGACCCGGGGTGACGGCCGGACACTGGGGATGAGGCCCCATCACATCTGACCCGGGGTGACGGCCGGACACTGGGAATGAGGCCCCATCACATCTGACCCGGGGTGACGGCCGGACACTGGGAATGAGGCCCCATCACATCTGACCCGGGGTGACGGCCGGACACTGGGGATGAGGCCCCATCACATCTGACCCGGGGTGACGGCCGGACACTGGGAATGAGGCCCCATCACATCTGACCCGGGGTGACGGCCGGACACTGGGGATGAGGCCCCATCACATCTGACCCGAGGTGACGACCAGACACTCGGGATGAGGCCCCATCACATCTGACCCGGGGTGACGGCCGGACACTGGGGATGAGGCTCCATCACATCTGACCCGGGGTGACGGCCGGACACTGGGGATGAGGCCCCATCACATCTGACCCGGGGTGACGGCCGGACACTGGGGATGAGGCTCCATCACATCTGACCCGGGGTGACGACCAGACACTGGGGATGAGGCCCCATCACATCTGACCCGGGGTGACGGCCGGACACTGGGGATGAGGCCCCATCACATCTGACCCGGGGTGACGACCAGACACTGGGGATAGGCTCCATCACATCTGACCCGGGGTGACGGCCGGACACTGGGGGTGAGGCCCCATCACATCTGACCCGGGGTGACGGCCGAACACTGGGGATGAGGCCCCATCACATCTGACCCGGGGTGACGGCCGGACACTGGGGATGAGGCCCCATCACATCTGACCCGGGGTGACGACCAGACACTGGGGATGAGGCCCCATCACATCTGACCCGGGGTGACGGCCGGACACTGGGGATGAGGCTCCATCACATCTGACCCGGGGTGACGGCCGGACACTGGGGGTGAGGCCCCATCACATCTGACCCGGGGTGACGGCCGAACACTGGGGATGAGGCCCCATCACATCTGACCCGGGGTGACGGCTGGACACTGGGGGATGAGGCCCCATCACATCTGACCCGGGGTGACGGCCGGACACTGGGGATGAGGCCCCATCACATCTGACCCGGGGTGACGGCCGGACACTGGGGATGAGGCCCCATCACATCTGACCCGGGGTGACGGCCGGACACTGGGGATGAGGCTCCATCACATCTGACCCGGAGTGACGGCCGGACACTGGGGATGAGGCCCATCACATCTGACCCGGGGTGACGGCCGGACACTGGGGATGAGGCCCCATCACATCTGACCCGGGGTGACGGCCGGACACTGGGATGAGGCCCCATCACATCTGACCCGGGGTGACGGCCGGACACTGGGATGAGGCCCCATCACATCTGACCCGGGGTGACGGCCGGACACTGGGGATGAGAC